>NC_056734.1:6503653-6541153 GCF_019279795.1 Protopterus annectens | reverse complement strand
ACACAACATTTTATATGATTTTGTTCAACAACTTTTTGGAAAGCATCTTAAACACGTAATTTTACTAATGATTCAGAATGTAACAGGGACATTATGTTTACTTCTATAAACAACAGATTATACAGATGACACATTTTAAATATGGTGATACTTTCAGAACATTTAATTCTCTTAGGAAAAGAAGAAAATGAATTGCCAAAATAATATGCATTAACCAAGAGGTAAATATTTGCATTATAATAAAGCAAAATAAAATTCCCATTCACTCCAAAAATGTTATACACTCAATCAGCTGATAATAGAAAACCTGAAAAAGTAGAATCAGTAGTTTCATCTGCAATAAGTCCATTTTGGTACATACTCAAAACTTCTACCCAAACTTCATCACCATCATCAAGATGAAGGAGCAAGGATCCAGAAGCTTGGTCAGTGTCAGTACCCATCTGGGTGTCTAGGGATTTTAAAACTCTGTCACCATTATGAAACATGGCGATACTGAGAGATTTATTGGAAACACTCAGATGGTAAGAAAATGAGTAAATACCTTCAATAGCAGCAGTGAATTTTCCTGTTCTGACATTGTAACCATTGTTTTCATTCAGGAACACTTTTTCAAATCTCACAGGAGTACCAGGAAATGGAAAACTTCTTTGTCTTTGAAGACCGACTGAGAATGCTGTTGTAATAAATGGTTTGCATTCTCCTTTTTCTCCTTTGAAACCTCTAAGTCCAGGAGAGCCTGTTAAACCAGGATTGCCAACTTTACCTTCAGTGCCTCTGTCTCCTTTAGGGCCAGTAGAGCCCTGTGGGCCTGCAGGACCTGGTGGACCAACAGGCCCAACTTCACCTGCCAGACCTTTAGGCCCCTGTTCTCCATTGTCTCCTTTTTGTCCAATTGATCCCATAGGCCCATGTTCACCTTTTGGACCTGTCAGACCACGGCTCCCTTTGACTCCTTTTGGACCCTGTGGACCAGGAGGGCCAATGCTTCCAATATCTCCCTTTTCACCACTTTGACCCTTTGTGCATGAAATACATGGCTTTCCTTGCTCCCCCTGGGGACCTGGAGGACCTACAATGCCAGCATCGCCTTTGGGTCCATGACTGCCCTTGTCACCTTTCTGTCCTATGAAACCTGATTCACCTTTTTGACCTTTAAATCCTTGAATGCCTCTTTTTCCAGCTAAGCCAGGATCACCTGTATAATAAATGCAATAGCTGTTTAGTTATAATCATAATTTTGGGATCTTTCATAAAGAAACAAGCACATTTAAATCTAATATTTATCTGTCACCTGCTAGGAAAAAATATGCATAGAAAATATGTGTGGTAAAGAAATATGATCCCACACATATGCAAAATGCATTATATATTAATGTTTGCAGTATTTAACTTAGGATGTCCCATAGTCTAGTACATAGACTTTAATTAATAATCTGAAAATATGAAAGTGGTACTGCAGTTACTAAGAATTAAATAGCGTGTAATGTCAGCTTTTATGTGGTCCATTTGCTATGTGTAAAATATATGATCTAATATTTTACCATATATGCTTGCATACATCATGAATTCTTTAACAAAACTTTATCAAACGTATTAATCTGAACATAATATGGACATTTCTTATTGTTTAAACAGAATGTGTTTTAATGTAAAGTAAGGGCACTTGGCATATTCAAATGTCAGGTAATAAAATGCTCTGATTAAAATGTGGTTCACTTTTCTGAGCAGATCATAGAATAATAAAAAAGTCTTTTCCCAGGGGAAATAGACTGCTTTTCATATGAGTCTACAATTAACAGTAGATCATTAAATCAATAAAAACACATTTCATGGAATGCTGTTGCAGTTTCAGCTATTTAAGAATATGTGATTATTTTGTATCAAGTAGATTGTATATGTGTGTATATACTGACATTTAAAATAATAATGTTTTACAATATCATGAAGTGTTTCAGTCAGATATTGTATTTAACTGTTATTATATTGCATGTTCTTTTCTCATATGTACTTTCAGGTCTATATTAGAACACCGAACTTTCAACATTTCGAGTGTTCTAATATCGACCCATTTTCAGTGAACGCTGAAAATATCGAAGAAACAGAAAACCAATTTTTTTCCTAGGGAAAGAACTTGGTTATCCGTTTCTGTTGCTTCGTTATTTTCAGCTCTGTGGTGGAAAGTTACAGGTCGGTTTCAGGTAAGTGTGCGATTGTGTGGACATAAGGGTTAGGGTGGGTTAGGTGAGTTTGGGTTAGGGTGCGGGTCAGGTAAGTGTGCGATTGTGTGGACGGAGGGTTAGGGCGGGGTAGGGGAGTTAGGGTTAGAGCATGGGTGAGGTGACTGTGCGATAGTGATGGACCTCAGGGTTAGGGTTTGAGTTAAGGTAAGTGGATAGTTAGTGGTATATGTATAGTTTAGTGTAGGGTTAGGTGTAAGAGTTTAGGTATATGTGTGTGAATTGCTGTTTGTTTCATGTGCTTGTGTTGTGTGTATGTGTTTTGGAACAGCAAATTTTTTCCCTAGGAAAAAATTTGCTGTTCTGTATGTTCGATGTTTTAAATTTTCGATTAATAGGGTTCGATATTAGAACACTCAAAAGTTTGAAAGTTCGGTGTTCTAATATAGACCCATACTTTCTGTATACTGTATCATAAACTACAGTGATTTTTACTTGTCATATATTTTCTCAGAATATAAAATGAATTATTTTCCTATTTTCCTCACCAAAGAAATACTTTATACATTAACGTGAAAAAACAAAATAATTATAGTACTAAGAAAAGTGTATATCATGAATTTGCTTGGCTTCACAAAAGCACAAAAGTAAGCAATCAAAAGCAACACAAGACAGCTCTATATAATGCAACTATCACAGATCCCAATGTTTAACCTGCAAACAAAGAAGTTGTTTACATTATGTTCATTTTCTAAAATTGTGAAATGTGATATTGTCATAACTGACCTAAAATTCCATGTTTTTGTTTAACAGCATCTGTGATATAGAGCATGCTATATTTTAGCTAAAGGTAAATATTTCACTGTTAAATGTCAGTATGAAAATATTGTTTATATATTACCTCTGTCACCTTTTAGACCTTTGTCTCCCTTTGGTCCTTCAGGTCCTGGTATGTTGCAGAAGCACTTATTTTGTGTTGTTTCTTCACTTTTAGGTGTAGTTACTAAACCTGCTGTGGACTGTATAGATAAGGAAGTATCCTCACTCAAGCCTGTTGATGATGATGTCATCATTAAGGTGGTAAAAGTTTTAACATTTTCAGGGGTACTATCAGTTGCACTCAAACTGCCATGAGCTGGTGCAACAGGTGATGTCTTCAATGTAGATGCTTCATTTGTAGTAACTGGAACACTTCCATGCCACTGTGGGTCTGTGTTATTTTCAGCTTCAACTGTGATAATATTTGAAAAGGTAATATCTGTTAAAGATGCTTCTGTTGACATTATCATTAACTGGGAATTTTCTAGAACTTCACTGTCAACAACTTGATCAGTATCAGTTGCTCCTGGATCAGGATGCATTGAAGGAGTGGGTGTATGTTTTGTGCTCTCGGCTTCTTCTGTAATGAGCAACAGATCTGCAGTTGCACTGAACATTGTCGTTGTTTCTGCAGTGCCAATAACAGCACTTAGAAAGATCAGTAGATATACTTTAGGAATCATATCTGCCAATGAAATATAATAAACACAGCATAACATGCTAATCTGCCTTATCAAACTGTGCACATGCAGTTAACAACAGAATCTGATTTTGGAATAAATTCATCATTATTGTTGATATCACAGTATTATCATTTGAATAAGTCTAGAAAATAATAGAATTGTATCCTATCTGTCACATAAATTCATAGTTAGTTATGGGAAGTGTTGTTAAAGATGGGCAGAGTAGAAACAAAAGGAAATGAAATTTTACTATATAAAGAAAACTGAGTAGGTTACAAATAAATTGCTGCTAGATAAAATATTAAATAGATTAAGCGGTTAAATGGGGAAAGAAGAAATGAATGAATGGCGTACATCTATTCTTAAAATAAAGGAGCCTTCTGGAAGTAGCTTTTATATGAAGAAAGCTCAACAAGATTCCTTTAAAATCATATTGTATAATTTGTATGGAACACCATCACTTTTGGAAAAGACAGTGAATGTGAATTACATTTTTTATTGCTTGTTTACTCATAGAATACTTGTTAACGTATTTGCAATTAATAAAGTGAAACAGTTATTATGGTGTGCTATTAGACCAGAATGTAATGTATAGCATATTATGAATTCCCTTCAAATTTAGAGTATTAACACTGCTATTTTTATTTGTAAACAATAATTTACATTTTGCTTAGAAAAGCTAAGAAAACATAAATTACAGAAATGTCCACACACACACACACACACACACACACACACACACACACACACACACACACACACACACACAAACATCTGTGTCTGTTATTCTGACAAAATATAACTGCTAAGACTGAACATGTTCTTGAACTACATACTTGGAAGAAAGGTGAAAAGCAAATAAATGATTTTTGAGTAAAATAAAAAAAAAATACTTTCTCTTTGTAACAATGGGAATTATCTACACAATCTCTAAGCCATGCCATCATACAGTCTATATAGCACAGCTTCCAGAATTCTTCTAATTGTTTAGTTATTCTAAACAGTAACACATATATTTAAATGATTTTAAACAAATTAAGTAGTATTGTCAGTGTAACATGTTCGCATACAACACAGCTTCACAATGAGTGATATAGCCTTCATTAGTTCCCCTTTATATAGTTACCAAATGGCAAAATACATAATTTTCTTTGAAAAAATACAGAAAACATTTAAATCATTTTCATGTAAAGCATTGTGATGGTTTGCTATCACTGGAAATGTTCACTGTGAGAAGTACTGATACCATATCCCAGGTCTTAGTTGACTCAAGCTTCAACCAGCTGAAGCTTTAGTCTCATGAAAAACAGATTAAAATATAATTTCTACACCTGATTTGGGTTACTTCACCCTCATACCCTTACTTTAATATATTAACTCTATACTTACACAACTCGGGAGAAAAGAGAAAAGCCCAAATAAATCACATCTCTGTTACTATGTTAATTGGAACCACACTGACAGTGATTCTCAGTATTGAACACTGATCTTACAGACAAGTCTGTGAATGAAACATCATCCATTTAACACTTGTTGATTCGTAGGCTAGGAGCACCAGCTTGTGATTGGCAATATTTTGCTGCTTTCCCTTTTATAAATGCACAGACAAGTAGCACACGTCCGTTTTCCATTTGTAAACAAGCAACTGTGAATTATTGTAAATCAGAAGGTGATGGAAAAAATCTGAGTCCCAAGTACTGAAAGACTACTGTCTCAAAGCCAGGAACTCAAGCATCTTGCAGCTTGTGTGGGATGCTGCTTGTACTCTAACTTGAATTTAAGTTCAGGGGAGTAGCTGTGGGGAGGGAGTTTTAGGTTAAGGAAGCCAGGGCTCAGGTTGGGAGCTTTGTGGGAGTTTTAGGGTTAGAGTTTAAGTTCTTGTAGAGCTATACCATTTTGTAGGTTCAGGTATGGGGAACGTGACAGACAAATGGGAGCTTTAGGTTAGTGGGAGTTTGAGCACTTGCTGTTGGAGCAAGTGGAAGTGATCAGGTGTATCAGGCAGGTGTATATTCGCTAGTTGAAGTGTCAGACTGAACGCTCTTTCATTGACTGCTAATATGTGAAAACACACAATGTCGAACATGCAGAATAGTGATTTTTTTTTTCCCAGAGAAAAAAATTGCTGCTCCAAAAAAAAACAAAAAATCCACAAACAAAATAAAGTGGGGGGGCTTCACCCCCCCACCTCCCCTACTTAAATATACCAACTCCAAGACTGCACCACAGTGGAGCAAACGGCAAAGCCCCAACAATGGCCCAGAGATTTTTTTCCCTGGTAAAAAGTCGCTGTTCCAGCTGGTCGACATTGTCTGTTTCATATATTAGCAGTCGATGAAAGAGCGTTCGCTCTTTTGACACTTCGACTAGCTAATATAGATCCTGTCAGGCTACTAGTAGAGGAGCACCTGTAGTACGTCTGATGACAGTATGGTACAGATGGCACAATAACTGCTCAACATAGCATTAACTACAAAAGGAGTCATATTCAGTCAACAAATGCACCTTTGTAACTTTATATATAACCGTAAATGAAAAAAAAAACAATTCTATTCTGAAAATCTGATCAGACAGTTGTGAAAAACTCAAACAAACTAAAATAACATTACAGTACAACAAAAGTAATTTGCTTACATTTGCCTTTGGTAGGTTTTTAGTAAAGAAAGCAGAATTGGCATGGTGTAGACTTATTTTTATTGTTCTTTTGATTCAGCATATTTTCAGACTTTTCTTGTGACATAAATTAAATGAACAGCAGAAAAAGAAAGAACTATTTTGCCTTGTAACCCTGCTTGTGACCACTATTAATCCCCTCAAGGGTTTAGAACCAATTGTGTTACTTAAAGACAGATGGTAGCATACACACACACACACACACACACACACACACACACACACACACACGCACACACACACACACACACACACACACACACACACACACACACATATGCATGTACAAATATTCCCATACAGGTACTAGAATCAATTACTTAATGCACTGGAAGGGATATTTAATAAATTATAGATTAAGTTACAATTGCTAATTAAATATTTATTCTGAGTACAGAATCTCAGGGTAGAGTGAAGGTTTTTTTTCTCTGGACAATCAAAGCATTCATTGTATTACACAATTTGCTTACTGTGTAATACCTGTATTTCCCTGCTTTCCAAATGTAGTTACATTTGGAGCAAGATGCTGAAATGAGATCAGCAGCATTTTTAAAGCAAGAATGACTAAATGGAATGTCTTGCCATTGCATCTCTTCTTTTGAAATCTGGAGAGTTATATGATAGCATTCTGTCTTAACTATGAGTTATAGACTGTCCTGTAGTCCCTTTATCTTGTAACTGGTAGCTTACTGAAAATGACACAGCTGTCATTCCAAACAAAAAAAAAAAAACTTTTTTTAATGGCTGACAATCATTTACTTGTTTAAAGTGGTCCAGGATAAGGTGCAATGAATTCTTGCTGTGCGTTCACTTAATTTGTCATATATTTGTTTTACATAATTTGACATCAGATTTGGTACCTACTTGGGTCACATATGCCTGTATATAGCATTTTGTTACATACCTTGCAATGGCATTCAGAATCAGAACATCACTGAAAGCTTCCTTCTTGCTGCAGTGCAATAATAGCAAAGGTTATTATGTGTCTTTATAAGTACCTTTATTGCTGGATTTTTCTACAATTTTGGCCTCAAGTTTTAAATTTGCATTTGTTACGCACTGTGCCATGAAAGCTAAGTTTTTGTTTTCTTTATATCCAGCATAAAATATGTACTTTTGTGTATATAGTACGGAATACTCATTCGATATGAAATGAATCATCTTAAACTTGTAATAATTTTCACTGAGTCATAAGAGCAAAGGTATATGCTTAAGACTCGAGTCTGACACATGTAATAACAATACTATGTTGTTCATCTTTTCTATAATGTTATGCTCAAGTAGTAAAACTGTGGTCCGTAACCATATTGTTGTAATCAGGTGTGCATTAATCAAACCAAAATGTAAGGACAAAGTGGTTGAGAACTTGACAAAACATTAGAATTAGTGTGATATACACAGTAATGACCCTTAGAGTTAGACAGCCTTACATGAGATATATTATCATGTATGTTGTCATATAGGCTCCTTTCTGATGTGCAGTATAGCTTTAGTATTATATTAATACTGCTCTGCCTTTACTCTGTAGATGCCAGTGAAAGTAAAAACTAAATGCCAGAATCAGAGAAAAAAATAAATAAATGCTTGCTGTAACAAGTAGGATTCTGCATTCATTTAGAACAAGAGAAGTTAAGCATGTGTTCAAAGTAAGTAAATGGTAATACCATGTTAAGGACTCGGGCATCATGATATTGCAAAGGTTAGAGGGCATATTGATAGAGTTAGAGCTAGCTGTCAATTTTTACTCACCCTATTAGCAATAGTTTTTTTGGCGGGAGGTATCAGGGCTAGCAGTCACATATAAATTGACATTATCTTATTTGCTAAGCCAGTATATACCCCAGTCCTAGTCTCTTTACTGAATTTGTTTCCTTTTTTCATTCAGTGTGTATTATGCATGCTTAACTAATTCATGCATTAGTCTTTTAGATGGCTTATTATTCTGTAGCTCAGTGCATAAGTCATTAACATGCAGATGCTTACACTGATGTGTAACTATACATACCAATAGGCAGGCAAAATGATAGAAATTATAATCCCAAGATAAATGCCTACTGTAAACAATTAAATCTAATGCCAACACCAGCGACTTAGTGTATGTTCATATGCAGTAAATGCATAGATCTCAGTTATAACCCCTATCTGACAGATCTCTTTACAGAACAAATTCAGAACAGCCATAAAATACTTTTTGCAAAGCAGATGACAGTACTGAAGTACCAAAAAGATATACCAATTTACTAAAAGCTAAACCTCACAATAAAACTCTGCATCCTTCTGAATTCTATGAATTTTTAAAGCTGCTGTAATAACAGGGATCTTTTATCCAGTTTTCTAAGAATATTGTCATCTTCTTCAATTTTTCATTCAGTGTATTTAGTAGCATGCTGTAATAATTCTTATGTCAGTGTTAAAGTATTTAAAGGTGCATCTAACTGGTTCTAATCTGCTTGCATAATTTATAATATATGTAAAATGTTGTTAAAGTGCATGCAAGTGAGAAGCAGCTTTTCATCATTTACAATTATTTGTTATTTTATGATTGTTTCCAGGTTCATATTTTGTTTGGAATTTTCTGCTCAGCTTCTATAGATTCCTTAATAATATGTTGAAGCTTCCTTTCAATGTAAATTTTGGATTCATCTCTGCTGTTTACATTTTTGTATGTTATATTGTGGAGCATTTCTCCCCAGGCCTCTGCTAGAGGGGTTTTGCCTAACTGGACTTTTCTTGCCAAATATTGATATGGAGACAGTTACCTTATGAACAGTCTTTTAGCAAAGGTGTTCTTATCAGGTCCATTAAATCAACTGACTGTTCAGCAATGTCAGAATTGTAGTGTGTTCTTTAAAGCAGTGACTGTAGATTTAACAGGTAGTTTAAATGTTCAGGTATTTGTCATGCTGCTTTGTTGTTATGGCATGTTGTTGAACTGTTTCTACAGTTCTATATGACTCAACTTGTGATCTGCCTATCTGTCTACTGGAGTAGGAAGAGCTTTCCATGTATGTTAACAAATGCATATATAGACTTCAAGCATCTCCCCATCTGAGGGATGTAGTGAGTTTTGGAGAAAGTATTATATGTGTTAGAGAGGGATTGCCTACTTTTATTTCAATGAAACTGTGAACCATCTGTGTCTCTAGCTATCTAGCTAGCTACCGCACACATGCATGCATGCGCACATACAAGTGAATAGTGGGTATGTACCTATGCTTTACTTTTTTACTTGTAGGCTATATCTTTTCATCTCTAACCAAGAGTAACTATGGGGCACATATTTAGTACTGAAACACTTTCCTCCATCCAAACACAGTACACAGGTTATACAGATATATAAAGCCATACAAAAATACCACACAGTATATATCATGCAGTTTTTCCGATAAGACCACTCTTGACTTACTGCTAATATTACTTACCATTACTAAGGTTATCCATCTTTGAATGTAGTGCATTTTCACACTAAAGAATGTAGTCTATAAACTGTGGTAATTAAGAATGTAATTCTATCTGTTTCTTAATGATTTAGTTAGGTTCATATTCTAAGTAAGTCCATGTGCCCTTGTAAGTCTTTCACTGCATCACATTCCTAGCAGTAAAATAAGAATATATTGAACTCTTGTATTCATTAATTCATTTTGTCTTTCAAATGAAGAAAATACTTTATTTCATTTTAGCAAATCGCACCTTATTATAATCTTCATCTTCACATGCTTTACTGATTGCATGATTTGTTTAGTTAAATATTTACAATGCAGCATAAATGCACAGATGGAAAAAATTGCTTTCATTTTCCCGAGTGCCTTTGACAGAGGATATCATAATTTTATTACTATATTTTAACATTGTCTACTTGTTAACTGTTCTATATATCTCTCTGCATCAAATGTTTGAAATATGCAGACCGAAGAACTAAAGAGAGACAAATGGAATATACCAGAAAATAGCAGAGCTGAGAAAGATGCCCACAGAATAGAAGGAAGATAAGATTGTTTGACAGACTCAGAAACATTTGATCATGTTTTACTGAAAGTTGTGTGAAATGTTTCTTGTACATGAATTCAATATTCCAAGTGTTAAAATATTTTGCATTTACAGAAACAGTAAAATTAATGGATGTAATTGCATGCCATCTATTTGTGAATTACTTGAAGAACGGCTTTGATAAGCATTTTCTAGTAATGTTTATCACTTATAATTATTGTCATTATTTGCTCACGTCATGCTCATTTGTATTTAGATACTGATTTATATAATAACATGAGTTATTAAAACCGCAAACAGTTCTTTTTTTTCTGTATAGCACATACTTTTCACAAACAGTACTTAATTATAAAAGAAGATGCAATAAACAGAGCTAGCATTGTTTGTGTAATGGTATCATCATTCATAAATGCCATCAGAACTATAGTAGATAAAAAATATCAGAAATAAAATTACTCAACAAAAGCTTTTAATTGTGTTAATTGTTAGAAAGATGAATAATTACTAAACATTCTATTAAGTCCAGCTATGTTTATGCTTAAAATATTCAAGTATCATTACATGAAAATAAAGTATACTTGCATTGCTTGAAAAAGCAGAAAAGCAACTAACTTGTTTATCTCTTAAGCATTTAACCAAACAGTTAATTGCTTCACACTAAAAGCTTAAAAATGTTGCTTATCCTGAATCTTTCGCATTTCAAATTAAGATGATTATGTGATTCAGTCTTTATATGGACTTTCATGTTCTAGAAATTCTTCATGTTTATAATAAAATGGTATGATATTGATTTATAATGTCATTTTATTTAAATAGCTCTTTAGTTGTGTATGAAGCTATATTTACTCTTCATACATGACCAAGTGTAAAGAAACGATGACAGTAGTAGTACAGACTGAATGAATGTACACCATCCAGAAAAATATTTAACTTTGCATAACAGCTGTTGTTATAGTTATCTGTAATTTAATCATATTTGAATGTTTCCGGTGTTGCTTAATAGTAGTCTATAATTTTAAAATTATTTTCAGTTAAAAACATAACTTTTCCTGGCAAATAGAAAAATACAAGCTATACGTTCACTGATATGTGACATATACCCTTATAAAAATAATTACATTTTTACTTATCCATATATGCCACAGCAAAAAAAATCATATTTCACACACACACAAGTACGTACACACATATATAAATGTGTGTGTGAATAATGTTGTTCTTATGAAAACAAATACAAATGGTATTTAAGAAGCTCTTATAAATAATTACATTTATACTTGTTGCATTGTGTTACCTCAGAAAAAATGATAGATATTTTACCTGAAGAGAAACAAAACAGGATTCTGTCTCTGCTGTCCATGGGCTATGATCATTAACTCAGACTTGAACCTAACAAAGACTTTAAGTACAAACTGTTTTGCATAACTTACTTATGTATATCTTTTAATTAATGGTGTTAGCAGTATGAATCACATTGGCCACTCTTAAAATGCAATAATCTTTAAAAAAAACTTTAATAGGAGGGACTAATTTGTGCTTCAGTGCTCCATGATAAAAAAAGTTATTCATAGCTTTCTTCAAAGACATAGCATTGAGCATGTAACCTGTCATTAAAACTGATTGTTACAATTTTGTGAACTGGTGATTTACTCTTCCCCATATGAGCAGCAAAGGAGATCATTGTGCTATTAATGTTATTATTTTGTGAGTTAGGGAGTCTTGTTTCCTCGTACAATAAGCAAAGAAGATTATCATGTTATTACAAAGTTATATTCATCAGAAAAGAAAGCTTCTGTGTTATGTCAGGAAGCTGTAATGTATAAAAGACTATTCTGTATAGTTATATCTGCATTTTAATGCCAGAAGTAGAGCTAGGTGGTTGATTAAGTAGGCAAAAGTGAAATAATGAAACTTTTGAAAGTGCTCTTTGAGAAAAGAAAATGGCCAGCTAGCTATAAATAAAAATTATGTCTTTTTTGATTTGTGTCTACCTATTATTTACATTTCAACTTACAAGTCACTGTTTGGCACAAACTGAAATGACAGTTTAATGTTTCAGCAAAAATAGGAGACATTGCAATGTTGCATTTCAGTGTCACTGGGGTTTAAACTAATATTAAAATTATGAAACATCACAGTTCTTAGGTTTTGGTTTCAGACAATTAAATTTTTCTCCACAATCGACCATTTACAAAGTTTAATATGATCAAGCAGTACTGGAAGTCATCACTATTGTTCTTCCACTAAATTGCTAAAAAAATGTCCTTGCATAAACTACTTTGTAAAAATAATTTCTGTACAACATTTAAATGTTGTATAATACTAGCAGGAAATATATCTGACTATAATTCAGTATAATGAACAGATCAATTTAATTAAGTTTGCTTTAGTTTTCTAAAGACAAGTTCAGAGTTGTTAGAAAATACCTTGTGAGATACAAAGACTTTTTAAAGCTGATACTATAGATAATCTAAACAATTATTGTATAACTCATGAATTCTTTTTGTCACTTCATATCTAAACATTAGAAAGTAAATGTTCTTTTAATAGCTTGTTTCACCTTTTGTCCAAACCAGACATCCACAAATACTATGTCATCAAATGTATATAGACATTACTGAAACACAAGCTTCATAATTCAGTCTAATTTCACATATGCTGTTTTCATAATTTCATGCTAGAGAGGTAATTCAGCCTATATACAACCGATACTTGGGCTGAATTTAAAAAGGCACCATGACATGTTCATAGAGGTGTATACTTTGCGGTAATTTTTGCAATTCACCAAGCACCCTTGCACAGTGCTGCTCACAAAGACATGTAGCACCATGAAGGGCTGGCTCTGCAGCTGCGCTGTATCTAATGAGGCATTCCAGGAGAGAGGCTTATGCTAAGTAGCCATGTGGTGTCTCCCTGGAACTATCTCTAGGAAGGCATCTACATGGCTGAGTGATTCAAGAAAGCACTCAGCTGTGTAGATCAGCAAGGTCACCCCCATCACATGGCAGCTGTGAACATGGCCATAGGCCATGTTCCACCACTAAACATGAATGTGATACGAGGAACCACTAAACACCAGGACTGACTTTTAAAATGTGATAATGATACCTAAAGCAAAATGGAAAAATGGGAATCGAGGTTGGGGGTATACACTAGATCACCAGGGATATATCTGTAAAGTGCACTACCATGAGGACTGGGGAGGATATGTTCTAGACCACCAGGACTTGCTTTACTTGCCATGAGTGCACCAGCATTACAAAGGAGATTGGGAATGGGAGTACACTAGACCATGAGGGCTTACTTTACTTGCCATGATAGCATCAATGTTACAAATGGGATCTGAGGTCGGGGAACCACCAGCCACCAGGAGGTGCTTTAAGTGTTGTGATGGCATCAACTTTAACATGGGGAACAGGGCATGGGTGGATGCATTAGACACTAAGGATTTAACTTGAAAGTGCAGTTACTGCACCAATGTTACTACAGGGACCAGAAGAAGTGGTGATACATAAGACTCCAGGGAATACTCCACAAAGTGCCCCATGGCACAGAACTGCATAACAGGGATAGGGGAACCACTGGACTCACTCTTAAAGTGCTGTAATGGCACCAACAGTAGTACAGGGATCAAGGTGGGGGGGCCACTGAATACAAGTGATAAAGTGAAGTGCCACAATAACACAGATCTCATAGGGGTGACGGGGAGTGATGACAACCACTTTACCACAAGGGATGAGTTACTGTGCTGTAACGACACTGACATTTTAATGGGGATTGGGGTGATGAGGATACACTAGATCACCAAGGCCTAAAACATACATGCCATAATGGCACTAATGTACTATGAGGGTGGACGAGCTACAGGAGAGTGGGGACAGGTACAGGGACTGTGGTGTGTGTTTGTGTGTGTGTGTGTGTGTGTGTGTGTGTGTGTGTGTGTGTGTGTGTGTGTGTGTGTGTGTGTGTGTGTGCACGTGTGTTTGTGTGTGTGTGTGTGTGTGTGTGTGTGTGTGTGTGTGTGTGTGTGTGTGTGTGTGTGTGTGTGTGTGTGCGCGTGTGTTTGTGTGTTTGTACTTCCAGTGTCACTGACTTCATGTAGTATCTCCCTGCCTCCATGCTTCCTATGTCAGTGACTTCAAGTAGTGTCTCGCTGTCTCTGCACTTCCTATGTCAGTGACTTTTTGTAGTGTCTCCCTGACTTCACACTTCCTATAGCAAAGACTTAATGTAGTGTCTCCCTGCCTCTGCTCTTCCTATGTCACTTTCATGTAGTGTCTCCCTGTTTCTGCTCTTCCTAGCTCATTGACTTCCTGTAGTGTCTCCCTGCATCTGTGTACATATTCTCAATCTCCTGGTTGTATGTAAACCCATACCTTGAGCCCCTTTGCTGTACATTGTGGCGAATTTGTTCTTGTTTGATTCTTCCTAGAGCTTTTTCATGTAGCATTGATGATACAAGGGCACCAGCAAACATAACTAGTGTTTGAAATAGTACCATCTTCCCATATTTCCATATCTGCCTCTGGTATGGCAGAGTATTTTACTTATCTTGATATATTTGTAGTGTAAGTCAGTACTTCTTGTTATTTCTTTCTTAAATCATGTGAGTCTAATACTGTGAATACACAAGCTGTATTATTACTATATATATAAAAAAACTGTTTCATCAGCAAGACTTAAAATAATTTAAGAAAGCATCCCCTACTGCCACCACTTACTTAAATATAACTCCTTGGCCACACATGTGGATAAATGGCAAACATCACTTTCATTGTAATCTCATCCTACTACATTGAGACCACTTCCAATCACACAAAAAGTGAACACAAGCCACTGAAATTACTTCAAACAACCACAGATTTCTCCAGGTATGAAAATAAAAAACAATGAAATCGCAATGTCACTCAGATGAAATGATAGTTGCCGACTACAACATTGAAAAAAATGAATCTTTGTAGTGGAACAGCCACGTGATTAAACTGACACTGCAAAAAATACATTCTTCAAAGTGTCATCAATCAAAGCCTCATTATGACATCACTTAGTAGCATTTGTTTAACAGATCAGTAGCTTTTTCAATCATTATTTAATGCATGTTATCAGTTTTTCTGTTCCTTTAATCAGTACAACAGCCTTACATTCAGTCACAAGTGTTTTCTGAAACCTTCCAGTTATCCATATAAAGTGGGATGACATATTGCTTGGTTCCACTATGTACCTTTAAGAACCACGGCACTAAATGGACACCTACAGAAGACTGCTAATGCCATGTCATATAATGCATACATGTATTGCTGTCATTTATAATTCACAGTAAAAGGCACACATAAAGAGTAATTATATAAGAAATGTATGTTTTAAAAAAGTAAATTTATCCTTTTCAAAAATGCCTTACACAATAGCAGCAAGTCATGCCAAGTTTCAGTAAGGTTGACTGAACAATTTTCAATACTTGCTACATTACAGTTTGCCACTTGGTGAGTGTCATGGTGTCAAAGGATAAATCAGATCTTACCTAAAAACAAGCAAGACTTACTTTGCAGATATCATACATCATTAACAATGAGTCACTGCTAATGATGATGACAATAATAGTATTAATAATAATAATAATAATAATAATATAATAATAATATAATAATACTAATAATAATAGTAATAATAATAGTAATAATAATAATAACAATAATCATTATCATACCTCCCCTTTATGCCATATAAACTTGTTGATATTGAAAGTTTGTGCAATATCATCATGATGTCAGAGCCTTTGCAACCAAATAGGTATATTGATGTTGAAGAATCATTGTCTACCTTGCGATAACATTTTACAAAGCATGTGGATATAAACAAACTTCTCATGTCAAATACAAGTAAACACTTAGTTGTTTTCATGCATTTAAGAAGGGCATTATGTAATTCTGGAACAAAAAATGACAACTTACTAACATTTGAGAATATAAAAAGTCAGGTTTGATGATGGGTATTTATTAGTTAAAAATGCTGTACTGATAACATGAAAAATGAAAAACATGGCATACTGGAAGTCAAAACAAGGCTTTTGGCTATCATATTTGAATATCACCAGAAGTGTTTTCTTTACTCAAATTGGATGGATCAAAAACTTTTCACTTAATCCTTATGTTAAACAAGAACATTTCTAGCCTGTTTAACTTTAATTTGATTGTTGGCTTTTGCATTTTTTCTGTATAACAATGAAGTTCACAGAAGTCTATGTTATAGTGTACTATGATATGCTGGCAAATGTCATATAGAACAACATCATTAACCAAGTTCAGTAGAATATGCCAAGAACTCACATGTTTGAAATTAGACATAGGAGATATCCCAGAGTACAAGCTTACAGATAATGAGGTAGGTGAAACTGAAAGAGATAGCTTGTCTCTCTCTCTTTGAAGAGTGAGATATATATCTGCAAACAGAACAGCAGTTAAAGAAATGACAGCCAGCAAATGAAGATTGCAATACTTTCATCATTTTATACTAAATTGTTATTGCGTGTTCATATAAAAGTGACTACTGTATAAAGCAGACATAAAAATCAAGAAATACATTAAGAATAGGATAATCTAAAATTAGTGACAAGGTTTCCTTTCTTTTGCACTCCACTGACAAATGCCAGCTTGAAGCAAAGAAACATTTTGTTTTAGTGTAAAAAAAATGCATTTCTATATTATCTGTGTGACTCCCCTGCACTGGCCCAGTAATCAAGGAGCCTCAATCCTCATCACTAACACCAGTGAGGAATGTCCACATTGGGAGGATGACAAGTACAGCACACAGAGATCACAGTCTGGGGCTGGCTTCTCTCTCTGTCTCTCCAGATCCCCAGTAAGACTCCACACTGGCACATCTATAGGGTTAAGATCTCAGCTGAGTGATCAAGCCAAAACCTCCAGCACCTTCTCTGTCCAATCAGTGCATCATGTTCCTGCCCAAGTAGTTGACACACACACACACACACACACACACAAGCACACACACACACACACACACACACACACACACACACACACACACACACACACACACACACGCTTTGAAATTTGATTTATATACAAACACACAGGCACTCCTGAGGAAGGCTGGCACAGGTTTACTAGCTATGCCCCCTTCTGCCCAGACTATAAGGTAGTTATCACTGCCATCAACCACTACTTATCAACTACTATAAAGGCCCTTACCAAATGATGGCCAAGCTTATTTTGTAATGTTATTATTATCCAAATAACAAGTGTTTCCAAGACTAAGGCTATTTTAGGAGTGGCCTATACATTGTCACCAAATACATATGCAAGTACTCTAAGAGCTTAAATATCTCTAAACAAAACCAGCCACAGGTAAAATTTTAAACATATTTAATAATAAAAGAATAAGACAATATTCAATAACTGGGTCTATATTACGAAAGCAACGTGGGTGCGTGTTTGCGCTCATTTGCGCGGCGCTGCCCCGGGCAGAAACAGAATGCTAAAAGGAAGGAGAAGAAGTAGTAGGAAGTTAACCAAGGAGAACTAGCAGAACTGCCAGGTGAAATATATCAGAATCAGCCAATTACACAGGCAGCAGACTAGCCCAGCCCAGCACTTTAAACTCTGCAAACACCATTCCCCCCTGTTTTTTCTCAAGAACTCTGCAACACTGCAGTATACAAAGAGGGAAAGCTGAAAAAGCTTAAGTAAGACAAAATGTTATGTGCTGCTCTTGCTATCGTAAACCAGCATGTGCAAAGTGCTGAGGGTGGTGATGTTGTGAATGTTGCTGAGCAACCCACAGTGAGGAGACGGAGAAGAGTGTACAGACCCAGGGTAACTTACCAGGGGCTACATGAGCTGGAGATAGTGGAGCACTATAGGGTGGACACAGACATCCTACATCGAATTGTTGAGTTTTGCCGGCCATGCCTCACACACAGAACCAACAGAGGGGAACCCATCCCAGTGGATACCAAGGTATGTGTAGGCCTAAGAATACTAGCTACAGGTACCTTCCAAAGAGCAACTGGTGATATGATGGGGATTTTGCAGGCATTCGCATCCAGGGTACTCCACCAGTTCCTGGATGCCATGTCAGCACATGTCGGTGACCACGTATATTTCCCCAATTCCCGTGAGGCATTGGCCAGCAATATGCGTCTTTTCCACAAATAGCAGAATACCCTGAGGTAGTGGGTTCAATGGACTGCACGCACATATGCATCAAAGCACCACCCGGTAAGTGGGGTAGGATCTACATCAATCGCAAGGGCTTCCCTTCCATCAACTGCCAGATTGTGTGTGATGCCCAGGGCATAATAATGAATGTGTGTGCTGGATGCCCTGGAAGCTATTATGATTCCCACATTTGGCATCTGACCTAGCTGTACCAGAGATTTGCCAATGGGGACATCCCTGAGGGTCACCTAGTGGGGGATGCTGGATATGCACTGGAGCCATAGTTGATGACACCCATCCGAGAAGCACACACACCTGAACAAGAACGCCATAATGAGGCACACACACAAACAAGAAACATAATTGAGCGTGTGTTTGGGATGCTCAAGTCATGGTTCCGGTGCATGGACACATCTGGTGGAGCCTTACAGTACTCACCAACTACATGTACCCAAATTGTTATGGCATGTGCCATGCTACACAATATGATCCTGCAGAAACAGCTGCAGCAGGAACAGCATGGGGCAGGGCCAAACAGCCCCTCACCATTGCCAAAGCCTGCACAGGCACAGCATGACTCAGAGGAGGAACAACCTGAGCCTGCCCCAGTAGGCAGAAGGAAGCGTGCCCAGTATGCCCTGGCCTTGTCAAAGAGGCAACGCATAGCACATACACTGACTCAGTAGGAACCCTGGAAATGACACCTTTCTCTTACTCGCACATTTAGTAAAAGGGATGCCTAACTTGACATTACCTGTTTTCAAACATGTATAGGGAGTATACTATGTGCATCCAACATAGGCAGCCCTGCAGCACCACCTGAGGCATGAGTGCCCTATTTTAAGCAATATAAAGCACTGCTAAGCACATTTTACCAGTACTGAGAATATTTAAATACAATTGGGCGTAGCTGCACACCGCATTAACCAGCGCAACATCGGGCAAAGTTGGGCAACGTTGGGCAAAGTCGAGCAAAGTCAGGTAAACACGCTCACACCTGCTTTACTGTTCCTTAACCAGTCAGGTCTGCCCAGCAGGAAAATAAAAAGCAGTGACAGGACTTGAACTCAGGATACTGTGTACTATAGTCACAGTACTGAACCACTAAGCCATGATAACATTTTACTGGCACAAACACAACTTATGTCACTCACAAATACCAGTTGGGGGGGGGGGTCACATACCTAACAGTCACAGCCAGCAGGACAATTGTAGACAAATGCAAACACAAACAAATGCTGTATCATGCCCTCTGAAGAGGCATATGAGTAACCTCCCCCCAGGCCTATGCAGACAGATAACAGCAGGCCAGGCAATGTGATGTGGGTTGGGTAGGCTATGAAGTCACAAACTAATATGCGTGTAATTGGAAGCTAAGGTCTGTAGTACAGTGGTATGCCTCAAGTCCGTATAATAGGCAAAAGTACAGACTGAAATGTAGTACCTGACATAACAGTGCAGGCCTAGCAAATGTGTATAAGTGTCAGGTGTACCCCTCATCCTATGTACACCCACAGTAACAATCAGGTGTGCCCCCCCCGGGTAGAAATGTACAAATAATAGCTGTCCCCCCTGTATGTAGAAATGTTGATATGTCTATGCAAACTGACCCATGGAAGCCCTGCAGGCACAGCGTGCTTCCTGTTGATGTACAACACAATGGTGAGCCCTGAAGTAAAAACCAACTTGAATTTTCACACACATATATATATATATATATATATATATATATATATATATATATATATATATATATACATGCCCATAGTGGGCATGCTCACACACTTAAACAAATTTAGCAAATGTCAGTCAACAACATACTGAAAGGTCATACTGGGCATGCTCACACACAAACAAACAAAGCAAATGTCAGTCAACAACATACTGAAAGGTCATACTGGGCATTCACACACACTTAAAGAAACGAAGCAAATGTCAGTCAACAACATACTGAAAGGTCATACTGGGCATGCTCACACACAAACAAACAAAGCAAATGTCAGTCAACAACATACTGAAAGGTCATACTGGGCATGCTCACACACTTAGGCCATGTCTGAGTACAGCAGTGGCCAACACATATATGGCAGTTGCAGTTCTTACTCCAGACACGTCACTATTCACCAATCCTGCCTTGCGCACTCAGTGATATGAAAACAGACCCATATAATATATTGGACCCCTGTCATAATCAGACTATGTAATACAAGTACTTAGGTTGTTCAAAGAAAGTGAAAATCCAAAGAAGATCAATAAATATCCGATCAGTATCATTAAGAAACAATGAGCACTCCTAACATTATCCAAGCCATGTTCTGCCAAAAATATTGCCAAAGAGTTCATAGAGAATCATGAAGCTTTCTTTAACTGTGTCATAAATATCAATGTAAACTCATATATGGTCTGAGTCAGTGCAAAGTGTAAATGAATACATGTACATGACTGACATTGCCAACATCTTGTCAGACAGGTTCATACATATTTACCCCCCTCTAACTGACAAAATGGCCCATTACCATACCTGGAGATTGTAAAAATCCAGAAATCACATATACAATGATTAAACAGCTCTATCCAAACCTAAAAACACGGTGTCTATGGGATGACATGGTGTCCCTGGCTGTGTCATATGTGAACTCCAAAACAAACAGACCCTGCACCTGAACAGTCTGTTGAGACTCACCCTCTGTACAGGATATGAAACTGTTAAATTGGTTACAGCAATGTTTGGCACACTCCACAAGTGTTGGTGCACAACAGACCACGGGAACTATTGTCTTATAAGCCTAATAAGCCTGATCTGCAAGGCCATGGAGTCCATCATTATGGAACTCATAAACCGAGCTATTGAGAGCCTACAAACACCCAACCCTACCCATTTTGGTTTGGTCAGGGGCAGATCATGGTCCTTAAACCTGCTAGACAGTTTTCAAGGCAGTTACCCAGGACATACATCAATGAAATGAGCTCCACACAGCCTACATAGACCTTGAAAAGCCCTTTTCCAATATCCCACATACATGTCATATCCACAAAATCAACAACCTGTGCATAAACACATATGTCATCTGATGGATTGCCAACTGGGGCACAGATAGATCCCACAAGGTAAGAATTGTGGTCTCCCTGTTGGACTGTAAGCTGGTAACAACTGCTGTCCCCCATGGCTCAGTTCTGGGACCCATCCTGTTTGGTGTATACTTTTCAGAAATACAGTCAAACACATGAGGGCTATGGTTAGCAAAGTTTGTGGATGACTGCAAAAAGGTTGTCATAATCGATGTTTGGGACAAGAGACATCCTTAAAAAGGGTCTCAGTCAGACAGATGCGGTGTCAAAATTATGGCCTCGAGCTACAGTCATACAAATACCACATAGGTGCCAACACCCTAAATATGGAGGTAATAATAAGGGATCCATGGACACATGTTGATAGTCATCTCTACTTCCAGAAACACATTCACAAAGTGGTTAGAAAATCATGCTATGTATTCCCACAAATTGCCAAAGTCTTTGCATGTAGGTCAAAGGAGGTTCCCTCTACTCATCAGTCATCAGACCCATCAGAGAGTACCACGACACACTTGCGGTGAATCTAACTAGGCACCTTCAGCAGCTGGAAAGACCACTGAAGTACCTCAACAAGAGGATTACTGGCCTCAAACAGTTGTCCCATGCAACAAGACTGAAGTAACTCAATCTGTACTCTGTTGCATACTGTCTACTCAGATGATCTCTGCCCAACAGACAGGTCCATGTCCAATGCAGAACTGATGTACATGCTCTATCTGAAGTAAACCCAATCTCACTGTGCCACATGCTCTAGGGATATAATCATCACAACAATAAACAGAACATGTTGGAGGGATACATTACTAACTCACAGACTTCCCTTGCTTTGGAACAGGCTCCCAACCTACATTAAGCTGAGTCCCTCACTGACACTCTTCCAGAGGAGCCTTGATGAGCATATGTGAAACTGAACTGTCACACCGTGGATCACTTCATCAGCTCTAATACACAGAGGCATAGGGAACTAACCCCATGTGTGGTGATAGCTGCACACTCTGGCCATACTAATATATGCCTTCAGGCAGATAGCCTATTACCTAACTATGTACCTATATACATGTAGGGGTAACACAGTATAATAAGCCGAAGATGGATGGGCAGAGATGTGTGTAAGAGGGTGACCATGACAGGGAGCCATCCAGGACTGTCCCACCCAGCACACATCCCAATGGCACAAAAGACATGAGGTGCACATCTCACCCACTGTACATAATAGCCACCAGTATCTGTAAGCATTAAAGTGTATGCGGTGCATGTGCCTGCTGTACAACATGACTGTACAATGAAGTACACATCTACTATCTGTAGACAGGTACCTGTCTCATAGGTTCATAGGTATGTAGTAGACTATATTCACGAAGGCATATATTAGCCTAGGCAAGTTGTGCAGCTTTCACCACACCATTGGTTAGTCTCCTAAGCCCTAGGTCTAATAGTTAGTACCCTAAGCCCCTTTCTAGTGGGGCTGCTAATGTGATGCCTGGCATGAATTGTCTGTTTCCCATCCACTCATCAAGGTTCCTATTGAAGAGTGTCAGCGAGGGGCTCTGTCTGATGTACATTGGGGCTCTGTTCCACAGTAAGGCAAGTCTCTGGGATGGTATTCTATCCCACCAGCATGTTGTATTCATTGTTGTGATGAGGTTCATATCCCTGGAGTGTGTAGTGCGACTCAATTTTGTTATCCTTAGATTGAGCATGTTCAACAGTTATGTGTTCGACATGGCTCTGTATGTTAGGCAGAGTGTGCCTCTGAGAAGGCGGTACACAACGGAGAACAGATTTAGTTTTACCAGTTGTGATGCATAACACCACTGTTTGAAGCCAGTAATCCTCTTGGTGAGGTACCTCTGTGGTCTCTCCAGCTGCTGGATATGCTTAGTCGAGCACATCCAAAATGGTGCATTGTACTCAATGATGGGTCTGATGACTTAACAGTAGAGGGCCACCACTACCTCTTTTGATCCTGATGCAAACCCTATGTTGATTAGGTGGGCCACATAGGATTTCCTAATCACTTTGGCAACATGGTTGTCAAAGGAAAGATGACTATCTACTTGTGCCCCCAGATCCCTTATTACCTTGTCAGTTTTTAGGGCGTAACACCTATGTGGTAGTCTGTGGGTACTTTGTTTTCCCCAAAGGGGATTACTATGCATTCTTTCACACTGAGCTTGAAACCATGATTCTGACACCACACATCTGTCTCATAGAGTCCCTTCTGGAGAATATTTGTGTCATCTGGGGAATCTATTATGGCAAACACTTTACAGTTCCCAGCAAACTTAGTCAACCACAACCCACCTGTGTTGGCATGTACTTCTGATAAGTATATACCAAACAGGAGGGGCCCCAGGACTGAACCCTGGGGGAAATCAGTTGTTACCAGTTTAGAGTCTGACATGCAGCCAGCAACTCTTAATTTGTGTGATCTATCTGTGAGCCAATTTGCAATCCATCTTGTGATGTATGGATTTATGCCCAGGTTGGTGAGTTGATCTATGATACCTGACTGGGGAAGGGTGTCAAAGGCCTTAGCGAGGTATAGGTAGGCTATGTGGAGCTCCTTTCAATCATCTGTAGCCTGGGTAACTATCTCAAAGAAATCCAACCAATTCAGGAGGCATGATCTGCATTTGACGAAGCCAAACTGGGTGTGCTCAACTGTGTGAAGGTTCCCAATGTCTTTATTGTTGACTTCCATTATGATTGGCTCCATTGCCTTGCAGATCATACTCATCAGGCTCATAGAGCAGGAATGCCAAGGGTCTTTTGTGGCCCCACCCCTGTGGAGTGGGAAGAACATTGCTGTGCAACATTCTATGGGTACATATCCTGTAGAGAGGATGTAGAGAGAGGTGCAGGTATCCTTGATTAATATGGATACATCCCACCCTATGTGCTATGACCCAGGTTCTGATGCTTAAGGTATGGAATGAGTAGTATCCTGGTAGTGCTGGTATGCTCTCTAGAGCCTTGAACTAGGTTTCTGTTACTGCACAGATATCAATATTCTCCATACTGAGAAGTGTCTTGAGTGTGTGCATTTGGAGGTTGAGACTTCTGGCAATAAGTAGCATTTAGCTCACTTTGTGGTTATTTGTGTTGGTTACAGGGTTTGGTTTGTCCTGAGTGACCGGTGTTCCACACCTGAAGTCAATGCCTCATTGGTCTGATCCGACTATAAGCTAATTACCCTACATATCCACATTCTGCCCCCACCCCCGATTAAGCAAACCATGTTAAAAAATTTCTCCAAAGCCAACTTTGTGCTTCTTAAGACAGAAGTGGTGAACTTAATGACACCCATGCAGATGGACAATACAGTTACGACTATTGAATCCTACTCAATTGCACTTTATAAGCACTTACATGAGTGCATGGATCGTGATATCCCAAATAGAACCAAGACGCTATCCTCCAAAAAAAGGAAGCCAATCTGGTGGTCCCCTGCCATAAACAAACTGTACAACAGAAGGAAGAAACTGTTGCAAAAGAGAGTAAAATCCCATGAGTGGAGGAGCTCCCTGGTCAGCCTCCGTAAGAAGCTGCAATCCTTGATAAAATCTTCCAAAGCTAGTTACGAAAACAAAATCACCACTGATTCTAAAGACAGCCACAAAACATTCTATAGCTATGTCAAGAATCTCAACGGCAACACTCAGATCTCCTCTGAGTTACAGCACAATGGCACTAAATATACAGACCCAACTAATATTGCCAACATCCTGGCAGATAGGTTCAATGCTAACTTTACCCCCCTCTCACCCATTAAAGAGCCCATCTCTATACCGGAAGAATGCAAAGTTCCTGTAATCACGGTTGCACAGGTTAAAAACCACACTCTCCAAAGCCAGGAACACAGCATCCATGGGACCAGACAACATCCCAGGCTGCGTTCTACATGAACTATAGAACGAACTGGCACCACACCTAACTACCATGTTCAATCATAACCTTACCTCAGGCTTTGTGCCTGCTGAATGGCGCACAGTGACAGTTATCCCACTACACGAGGGGGGAGCCACCATGGACCTCGGGAACTAGCATCCCATTTGCCTGATGAGCCTAGTCTGCAAGGCCATGGAATGTATCATCATGGAACTTATAAACAAAGACGTCAGTAATCTCCAAACTCTGGACCCCAACCGGCTCTGGTTTGTAAAAAGCAGATCATGTCTCCTAAACCTGATAGACTTCTTTGAAGCAGTCACCAAAGCCATAGACAAGGGTAAGGTGGTTCACACAGCCTATCAAGATCTTGCCAAGGCTTTCAACATCATCCCCCACTCTGGAATTATAGATAAACTCACTAAACTAGGTATAAATCCCTATGTCACAAGATGGGTTGCCAACTGGCTCACTGACAAAACCCACACTGCGAAAGTAGCAGACTCCAAATCCGACTTCAGACCAGTGACAAGTGGAGTACCACAGGGTTCAGTCCTGGGTCCTGTCATGTTTGGTATCTACTTCTCTGAAGTAAAGGCTAGCACAGAAGGTCTTTGGCTAATGAAGTTCGCAGATGACTACAAACCAGGAGCCATAATCGAAACTACTAACGATGTGGACATCCTACAAAAGGGCCTCACTGAGATAGATGCCTGGTTTCAAAGCCATGGCCTCAAGCTCAGTGCCAAAAAGTGCATTATCACCCCCTTTGGTAAAAACTCTGTACCCATGAACTGCAACATAGGTGGTAGTATACTTAACACCGAAAGTGTGATAAGAGACCATGGGACACAGGTGGACAGTAGTCTCTCCTTTGATAATCACATCGCCACAGTAGTCAGGAAATCCTTTTATGTGGCACACCTCATCACAAAAGGTTTCTCATGCAGAAAAAAAGAGGTCATTGTTCCCTCATTAGATCCATTATAGAGTACAATGCCCCTTTTGGTATGTACCTCAGAAGACATCTACAACAACCGGAAAGGCCGCAGAAATACCTCACAAAGAGGATTATTGGCCTCAAACACATGCCCTACACAGACCATCTCAAAAACTCCAGATTTACTCCGTCGCATATCCCCTACTCAGAGATGATCTCTGCCTGACATACAAAGCTATGTCAAACCCAGAGCTGTTGGACATGCTCCACTTAAAGAAATCCCAATCCCTCTGAGCTACACGCTCTAGGGACCTAAAGCTTGTCACCACAATAAACAGAACATGCTGGAGGGATAGATTCCTGTTCCAGAGACTTCCCATACTCCTGAATAAACTGCCTATCTATATCAAACAAAGCTCCTCATTAGCACTCTTCAAGAAAAATCTTGATGATTGGATGGGAAATAGGAAATTCACCCCGGAGATCACTTCTGTGTCTCTGCTCGACAGTGGCACAGGAAAATAAATTTCTTGAGTGGCAAAAGCCAGGGTACCTTTTTGGCTGGGCTTGTATAGGTCCCAGGGCCGATAGCCTAGCACCTATCTATGAACCTATGAACCTTTGAGCCTTGCCTAAAAAAGGTAATATGGGGGCAGCAAGAGCCTTGGCCAGTATTCAGAAGCATAGGGGTGACAGGTGCAAACCATCTCTAGCGAAGCAATGAGGCTTGTCTATTATGTCATCACAGGCAGACAGAGACTGGATCCCCTTTGAATGACACCAGAAGCTCGACCAATTGTTGAAGTTTATCATCTTTCTGTTATATTGCAGTATCATGTAGGTGAAGGTAAGATGCTACTCAAGGTCAGGGTCATACTAGCCTGGGCTACATGATCATAGAGCTACTATATATCTCTTGTCATGTTGTCCTGGGAGGTATGTCCCAGATCATTCACACTAACATGTACAAAGAACACGTCATATATGTACCTGATCTGGAGTGATGTAAGTGCTTGTGTTATGTGATGGATCATAGCACCTGACAGACAACTGACAGTAACCTTCCCCTTATCCAGCAAATTGAGTGGAACATCTGTGTGCCTGACTATAGAGTCACCTATTACTAGTGTGTTGGGTATATTGTTTTGCCTTAGGGCCTGTTGTGAGGCACACTGCTTTGGTATATTATGTGTTTTCTTGGAGGTGCATGTTGCTTGCTTGTCTGCTTAAGAGGACACTCTCTCTTTTTCAGATTAATATTTGTATTCCCCAAGTATGGTAATGTGTATTTATGTGTGTGTTTTGCTGGTGCTTATATTGTAGGTCGATGTGAGACTGTTGGTGTTCTGGTTGTATGACCCTACTCCTCTTGACTGCATTGTCCAGTATTGGGTTGACAGAGCTTAGCCACCAGTTTGACCCTGTGTGTGCCAGCATGTTTTGCATCAACCCATATATGATTATGGTCATGGCCTATACATACAATACACTCACAATACACCTAGTACGATAAGCCTGCTGAGGTTAGCAAATGTGAAAAAACCTTTGGGCAAACTGCCAACAAGTAATGTCTGTATTGCACCCTGTAACTTTATATTGCTTATATTGCTTGCTGAAGTATAAAGATGTACTTAGCTTGGATTAAGAACCCCGCACTTGCCAACTGTGTGTGTGTGTGTGTGTGTGTGTGTGTGTGTGTGTGTGTGTGTGTGTGTGTGTCTGTGTGTCTGTCTGTCTCTCCCTGGAGAGAGACCAACCTTTTTGGAGACTACTCACACCCCTTAAAAGCGGTATACTTATCATTGTCAAGTCTGATGATGTCACCATCCTATAAATATACTTGTGGAAAGATAATATCCCAGTAATGTGTATAGCATGTTGTCTAAATGCACGCTGCTGTAGTATCATAATATAGTTAGGTAGGAGATTGAATCCTCCACTTGCCAACTGTGTGAGTGTGTGCCCCCCCCCCCCCTGGGGAGGAGCAACCATTTTGGAGACTACTCACACTCCTTAAAAGTGGTATACTCATCTTTGTCAGGTCTGATGATGTCACCATCCTACAAATAAACCTGTGGAAAGATGAACTCCTAGCAATGTGTATAGTGTGTCATGTAAATGCATAATAGTATCATAATGTAGTTAGGTAGGGGGTTGAATCTGGCACTTACCAACTGTGAGTGTGTGTGTCTCCATGGGGAGGAGCAACCTTTCTGGAGACTACTCACACCCCTTAAAAGTGGTATACTCATCTTTGTCAGGTCTGATGATGTCACCATCCTAGAAATATAACTGTGGAAAAGTGAAATCCCAGTAATGTGTATAGTGCATTGTGTAAATGTGTACTGTTGTAATCTCATACCGTAGTTAGGTTGCAGTTTGAATCCTGCACTTACCAACTGTGTGTGTGTGTGTGTGTGTGTTTCCCTGGGAGGAAGCAACCTTTTTGGAGACTACTCACACCCCTTAAAAGTGGTATACTCATTTTTGTCAAGTCTGATGATGTCACCATCCTACAAATATACCTGTGGGAAGGTGAAATCCCAGTAATGTGCATAGTGCATCATGTAAATGCATACTGCTGTAGTATCATAATGTAGTTAGAAAGGCATTTGAATCTTGCACTTGCTGACTGTGTGTGAGAGTGTGTGACACCGTTGGTCAATGTGGAGTGGGTTTTGATTTTTCTAGTGTATGACATATCACAATGACAACTGTATGTGCATTACACATAGGTAGCTGTGGGGCAAAGCCATATACATACATGTGACCTCAATTATTTCATAGGTGGCTATTCTGCTATCTCCATGAAAGCATCTGTTATCTTTGCCAGAGCGTGCTGGTGCTTTCCAGACCTTAGGTCACTTCTGTATGCTTGTGACAAGCTTAGCCACTGCAGTGAACCCTGGGCTACGTCTTCTGTTTCACATCTACTCATCACAGTTTCTATTGAAGAATTTGAGTGAGAATTTATGCTTGAGGTATATTTGAATCCTGTTCCAAAGCAAGCAAAGTCTGGCAAAGATGACTAATCGTTATAGGTGTGCAACAACCTCTGTGGATCTGCATGCAAACCCTTTATTGCTTATGTGCTCCACAGAGGGATTTCCAAAACACTTTGGTAATGTGATTATCAAAGGAGAGATGACTAAACACATGGCTCTATGTATAAATTAGTACCTGTTCCACATTTTGGGGGCTACTATCTATGTGGTACTCTGGGGAGACTTTGTTTTCTAAATGGATAACTATGCTTTCTTTGGCTTATAGCTTTACAGCATGAGTTTGACACCAGGTATCTGTCTCTATGATACCCTTTTGGAGGATGTGTATGTCATCTGGAGAATAAAGTATAGCCCACAGTATGCATTTTCATCAAATGTGGGCAGACATATCCCTACTGTGTTTGCTTGTACCTAAGAAAGCTATATGCCTGGGCCAGAGGATAATACAGCCCAATCCGCAGAATCCTTTACAAATGCATTCTATGAGCACCTGCAGGAATGCATGGATTGTGCTATCCCAAATAAAACCAAAACTCACTCCTCCAAAAACAGGAGACCGGTCTGGTGGACCCTGGCCATAAATAAGCTATACAACAGAAGGAGGAAGCTAATACATGACAGAGCAAAATCCCAAAAAGGGAAGGCATCTCTGATCAGTATTAGCAAGAAACTTCGATCCCTCATAAAATCATCAAAGGCCAGTTTCGAAAGAAAAATTGCCCTAGACACTAAAGATAATCACAAGGCCTTCTTTAGTTATGTCAGGAACATGGGCGGAAGGTCCCAGATATGCTCTGAATTGTTGCATAACGGTACAAAATATACCGAACCTACAGACATAGCCAACATCCTGGCAGACAGATTCAGCACAAACCCCCCCCTTCCCCCCAAAGGAGCAAATGCCTATCCCAACTGAATTTAACCTCCCTGACATCACAGATGCACAGGTGAAAGCTGCCCTCTCCAAAGCAAAAAACACAGCATATATGGGACCGGACGGTGTCCCAGGCTGTGTCTTACATGAGCTCCAAGAAGAACTGAATCCTCACATTAAGTCACTGTTCAAACTTAGCCTTACTACAGGATATGTACCCAAAGAATGGCATAAAGCTACAGTGGTCCCACTCCACAAAGGTGTTGCCACAACGGACCCCGGAAACTATCGCCCCATAAGCCTGACTAGTCTGGTCTGTAAAGCTATGGAGCGTATTATCATGGAACTCATAAACAAAGACATTGGGAGCCTCCAGACACTGGACCCTACCCAATTCGGCTTTGTTAAGGGCAGATCTTGCCTCTTAAACCTAGTTGATTTCTTTGAAACAGTTACCAAAGCCATAGATGAGAGCAAGGTAGTCCACACAGCCTACTTGGACCTCACAAAAGCCTTCGACACAATATCCCACTCAGGTATCATAAATAAGCTTACCAGCTTAAATATCAACCCCTATATCACAAGATGGGTTGCAAACTGGCTCAGAGATAGAACCCACATGGTCAGAATCACAGGTGCCATGTCCGAATTCAAACCAGTTACAAGTGGCATCCCACAGGGCTCAGTTCTGGGACCTCTCTTGTTCGGTATATACTTCTCTGAGGTTCAGGCTAACACAGGGGGATTATGGCTGACAAAGTTCGCAGATGACTGCAAACTGAGGGCCATAATCGAATCTCCAACTGACACAAGCATCCTCCAAAAGGGTCTCACAGAGACGGATGCTTGGTGCTAGAGCCACGGCCTCAAGCTAAATGCTAAAAAGTGCATAGTCATCCCCTTTGGGAAAAACAAGGTGCCCACAAATTACCACATAGGTGGTAATCCATTAAGTACAGAAGAAGTAATTAGAGATTTGGGGACCAACATACATAGTAATCTCTCCTTTGATAATCACGTTGCCAAAGTGGTTAGAAAGACCTTGTATATAGCCCACCTTTTCACAAAAGGGTTCGCATCTAGATCAAGAGAGGTCATTGTGCCCCTCTACTTGTCACTCATCAGGCCCATAATTGAATACAATGCCCCTTTTGTGATGTACCTTACCCGACACCTGCAGCAACTGGAGAGTACCCCAAAAGGACCTCACCAAGCGGATCATGGGCTACAAACAGATGTCCTATGCAGCTCAACTAAAGAAACTCCAGCTCTACTCAGTTGCTTATCACCTACTCAGAGGCGATCTATGCCTGACGTACAAAGCCATGTCAAACCCAGAATTAATGGACATGCTCCACCTCAAAAAATCCAAGTCCCTTAGAGCTACACGCTCCAGGGACCTAAACCTCAGCACAAAAATAAATAGGACATGCTGGAGGGACAGATTCATTTCCCAGAGCCCCCCCTCACTTTGGAATAGAATCCCAATTCATGTTAGACATAGCCCCTTGCTGACCCTCTTCAAGCGAAATTTGGACGCGTGGATGGGAACTCACAAATTCACCCCTGGGATCTCCCCAGTGTCCCTGCTAGACAGAGGCACAGTAAACTAATCTTAAAAGGGTTCCTTCTGTGACCTACTTTACAGAGGCACAGTAGGCTAATCTAATAGGGAGGCGGAAGCCAAATACACTCTGGCTAGGCTTATAAATGCCCTAGGGCAGATAGCCTAGTATCTACCTATGAACCTATGAACCTATGAAGGAGTGGTCCCAGGACTGAGTGCAGGTGAATACCACTTGCTACTGGCATAGAATTGTACATGGAGGCTGCAAAAGTTACTGTGTGTCCTACATCTGTGCATCAGTTGTCAATCCATCATCTAACAATCGTTTACGGTCAGTCTGTTGAGGTTATGTATAATACCAGAATGTGGGATGGGTATGAATTGCTGGTGAGCTATAGCTTGGCTGTGTGGACCTTCCCTCCCTCACCTATAGCCTTATTAACTGGCTTGAAGTCTACTGGGTGTAGAAGCCATGATCCGGCCTTTAGAGGACCTAAGTGGGTATGCTGCAGTGTTTGCAGGTTCATAATGTCTCTGTTAATGAGTTCCATAATGCTGTGCTCCATAGCCTTCCAGATAACATTTGTCTGGCTTATAGGGTGAGAGTTTCCAGGATCTGTTGTAGTTCTACCCTTAATTAATTTATATTAACATTTGCACTGGGTGTGATGAGGGTGGACAGGATTAGGAATAAGTATATTAGAGGGTCAGCCCAGGTTGGAAGGTTAGTAGACCAAGGCAGGATTAAGTTGGTTTGTACATGTGCTGAAGAGGGATGCAGAGTATATTGTGAAATAGATGCTAAGGATGAAGCCACCAGGTAACAGGAAAAGAGGAATGCCTAAGATGAGGTTTATGGCTGTGGTGAGAGAGGACATGCAGGTGGATGGTGTGACAGCACAAGATGCAGAGGGCAGGAAAAAATGGAAACAGATGATCTACTGCGGCGACCCCTAATCTGAAAGGAGAAGAAGAAGAAGAAGACATTGTAACTTAACCCTTGTGGACTGTGAACACCATTACTGTGCGTCATTCCACAAGTATGTAACCTGTATAGAGGCTGCATCTGGACAGAGTGTTTAGGTGAGTGGTGACTTCATATGTCAGCTTGTGTATGACCCAGCCAGGGACACTGTCCAGTACCACTGCCACTGTGGTTTGGACTTTGGTAAAGAGATGTTTTAACTAGAGTGTCTGTGAATCATCAGGTTTTACATTCTTGAGTTCTGGAAATGTGGCCCTTGTGTAATGACAGGGTGGTGAAATCCTCATTCAAACTGTCTGACAAGAAATTGGTAATGTCAGTCAGATAAGTATACTTTGTAACCATTTACATTAACTGTGACCTGATCTGAGATTTCCCCTGTAGATTACAAGCAACACTAAAGAAAGCTTTAGTGTTGTCTTTGGAATCCTTGCCATTTTGTATTTTGAAGCTTGCCTTGTATGTTTAATGAGGGCTTGTATTTTTCCAATGATACTGACCAGAGAGGTTATCCCTTCTTGGTATGTAACTCTTTTTTGGTACAACTTCACACCTTCTATTATATATTTAGTTTATGGCAGGGGTCCATGAGACTAATGCCCTTTTACTGTATAAATGAGAATTTCTTGTGTTTGTGATAGCATGGTCCATGCAACCCTGTAGGTGAACAGTGTGCATTACTAAAGGATTATGCAGCTGGGACAGTGTTAACCTTAGTAATGCAAACCAATGACAGATAGCACCAACAGTATCACTCACAGCACAGTGTCAACCCGTGTCATACACACACATGCATACTCAAGTTCCAAAATGTGTGTTGTACAATGCATACTGGCCACCAATAGAAACTATGGAGTGCTAACACTGGCCAATACAGGGCATGCCACCCTGCCCATTTGTCCAATATGCATGTACATGCAGACAGTGCACTTCCACCATGTTCACAAATGGACACCTGTAAACGTGTGTTGCACACACCTCACACTTACTGTCCACTGTATAATGCATGCTGACACAACTACACACATCAGCCAAGTGGCACATGGGCAAACAAAACACAATTGGAATAAACACTGGTGAAAACAATACAACATTGATAATTACAGCTTTATTGCATCATGCCTGCTCAACTACACTTTCAAGGATATCATTACACTTTACTGCTGACAACATGCTACACATCCAACCATTGCTATACTTTATTAAAGTCACCCTGTGCATTAGCACCATGTTAGCCTGTTCCTGCCTCAATGTTACAGATGACAGGAGGTGGCACAGGTTTCATCATATGCACAGGGTGTGTTGTTGGTTTGCCAGAGGGGCCTACACTGAGCCATACAATTGACATGCGTGTGAGAGTATGTGTGTGAGGGCCATGAGTACTGTTATGGGCCAATGTTGATGTCATGAGTGCAGGTATGTGTTTGCCCTAGGTTTCTGGTTTATGTGTGTGTGTCTGCATGCACACTGTTCCACCATGTGGCTGCCATATACGGGGATTTGTGAGACAGCTACAGACTGTACCTGGCAGGCTTTACAGATCACCATCTCTGGCCACAGATATGAAACCTGTGCCTGGCAGGGGTGCTACAGACAGTATCAGGTACTAATCCAGATTGGGTATTATCTGAAGAGGTTGACAAATGTCCACTGGATCCAGGTCCCTGCTGGGACTGGCCAGAGCCACGTGCATGTGGTCTGCTAGGACGGTCTATGGTCACCCCCCCAACATTGCTGGGGCTGGTACTGGCACTACGGGAGCAGCTGTGACTTGCTGGACATCCATGGTGACCTCCAGCTGGTGATGTTGCTGTCATACATCCACGTTGACATCTCAACCATCCCGCACTGTCCTGACACATGGACATGACATTGTGGAGGACATCCAATGTCTCACCCCAACGTCTATCAATGACCTCAGTTTAGTTATGTATGGCACCTGCTAGGTCACGGATACTGTCATTTACAGAGGTGTAATGAGCCCTCTGTGCCCTTAGCCCCTGCCTGGTGTACTGCTCCATTTATGTCTATGCCTGCATGACAGTCTGGAACATGCGTGTGGTAGAAAGAGGTGTGGCACGTCTGCCAGGGGCATGATGACCAGCAGTGCTCTGAAGAGAAACCCCTGGGCATCTGCCTATGTGGTACCATTCCAGACATCTGGCTATGTCTGCTGTGTCCTGATACATGTGCCATAGATACCACACTGTCCTGGCCAGTGCCAACCATACACTGTCCCTCAGCTAAGGGCAATGGTGATGATGGATGTACAGGCAGTATGACTGTGTGCATGGATGAGGTGGAGACTAGTGTACTGTCAATTGGTGGCCCAACAACAGACCCTGTTAAACCTGCCTGTGCCTCAACACACCTATCCTCATGATCACTGTCTGCCTCAGTGACATCAGGTTCCCTGCTGTACTAAACCAGCCCCACCTCGCCACCTGTGAGAGGAAAACAGGAAACGCACTTTAAGACCTGAACATGACTTCAGACCACATGCACACATGCACACATGCACACATGCATAAATGCACACATGCACACATGCGCACATGCACACATGCGCACATGCACACATGCACACATGTGCACATGCGCTCATGCACACATGCACACAACATGCAAACATGTACACAGGTGCACAGGCACACATGCGCGAATGAGCACATGCACACATGCACACACACAAAACTACACGCCTCCCGAAAGCAGACACACACAACACCAGCAATCACAGAACATACACATTAGTAGGTGATGGTGGGTGGAGTACAGTATCACAAGCAAAACAGTCATATCACACATGTCAGCATGCAGGGCATGTGTTGCTCAACAGCATGCAGTGCAAGTGTAGTCAGTCCTTGTTACTAACAGTATACATGGCTTTGATGCAAGTATTTTGTTATTCGGTGATGGCCCTCCCCCTGGAACACAATACATACATGGACACAACATTGCTGTGCAGGTATTCATAACCCTGTGATGTACTGTGCACCATAACTCACAGGTGTACATACCATTGCTGGATGTGTATCTGTGTGCCGGATATGTATCCAATGCTGATTACAGCCTCTGTGTCTTTAGCAAATAATTGTGGACACATTTTTAACACATGTATGATGAGTATTCACACATCATCAGTGGTGCATGGCTAATTGATGGAATACCATTCGGCCACATACCCAATGTACAGTACTTATGATGAGTGTGGATCATATTGTGGGTACTTATGGTGAGTGTAGATCATATTGTGGACATGCCAGTCTCATTCATGACATGGCATGCTAAACCACAACTGCATTTTTAAACACTACACATACCCAATATGTGTCATATGACATAGCAACTCAATAGCATCACAAGACATAAATGTGTCAGTTGTGCAAATGGTGATTGGTATGCATACTGTTTAGAGGTGCAAATGTATGCACACACGCATCATTACGGTGTGTAGCAATGACAGCTATGTGCAGTACTGTTGTTACAATAACTGGATGGGGTATAGTACCATAGGCCATCATCATGAAGCATCAGGTGGACACTCAAGGCTACAAATGTTTCACAAACCAGCACTAATTACACTGTGCTGGAACTGTACTACCTTGGGTAAATTCACCATTTCAAAACCAGTTGTTACGTGAGTTCGTAAGGAGGCCAATAAGGAGCATTCCCTGACATGAATGTGTAGTGTGTTGCAGAGTGATTAAATGCCCCAAGATAGGCCTCTACCCTTCAGGTATACTATGTGCAATGTGTGGATGAGAGTTTGGATACTGGAGTGTGCCTTTACAGAGGGTTTGGGAATCCTTTATGTGTAGCATGTTAAAATGCTCTGTGTATGACATAGATTTGTATGTTATGTGCATGTTGAGTATCAACTGTGCCTATCCAATGGTCACTACAGTCTAGCCACATTTGTTTGAGATGGTCTGGGTATTGCATGTGTTTGAGGCAGCTAATCACATTAGTGAGATGTGTGTGCTCTTACAAACATGCACAGCATGATAATGGGTGTTGCATGTGTACATGGCCTACACCTTAACTATGCACTTTTTATTTACAATAATAAATGTAGAACACACTCACCAGCATCTGTCTGCTGCCTTGATGTCACCTGAGAACTACCTACATAGAGATGAGACAGTTTGTCAGTGGCCACAACTGTGGCATTGCTACTGTGTGTTTGCAATCTTACAGTACAACAACAGTTTACATTCACAGGGCTACAGATTATGTTCCAAATGATCAGTATTGCACAACAACAGGCTCCACATCTTTGAACGACACACTCCACATCTCACATATGCATGATCTACCAATACAGATAACAGTAGTCTACAGATATGCCATGTTACCTGCATGCTACATGTGTGCTTGCTGGGTGGCTCCAACCTCCATCATGGTGTATGTCTGCTGCTGTTGTTGTTGGGCAGGTGCCACCAGGCTCATGAGCAGCTCCTCCACTCTGGTGAGGGGGAGATGGATATTAACACCACCCCATGTTGTAAGCTGTTTTCTATGCATATCAGCAGCATGCTGACAGACATGTCTGAGAAGATCACTGCAGTGGTGGCGTACCTGCTCATATGTGCAGTTATGCAGGCCTACCTCATTGACCCTGTGGACAAGATCTTGCCGCATTGC
>NC_056734.1:6328653-6501153 GCF_019279795.1 Protopterus annectens | reverse complement strand
CAAAAATGATCACTTCAGAGGTCATCAAACTTTGCTGAATATTCTTCTGCTGACATAGATATGATTATATTATTTGATGTTTTATATTAAGGCACAGGAGCTCTGCTTTCTTGCAGAGTGCCTAATGTTAGTGAGAAACCACTAGGATTTATGTCTTGTGCTCTGACACCTGTTAAGAAAAAAAACAATTTTTATAACTTGATAAGGCAAGATTAATAATTTGTAGACTTAGATTTATTCTTCTAGGCGATGTTATTATATATAGCTGAAAAGTGTTACACCATGAAATCTTAATGTACCATCTTCAACAGTGTTTGTGCACTGTGCATCTTTAAAGTGTAGTTGGTGCTGTCACCTGCTCAGTCATGTAGGAATGTTTAAAGCATTTTTGCAAGATGTGAAACTATAGTCTATAACTGTTAAGCAGGCCCTGTTATTCTATCGACTGTCTTTTTAGTACTGTTTGTATGTTCCCCCAATATATTTGGCCTTTTCCAGATTTCCTGCATTAAGAGGGTGAGAGATATGTGCAAATACATCACTTTATAGAATTAGGAATATCCAAACCTCTCAACTGCCTCCAATTTTGGCTCAAAATGTTGCTCTCCCCCTAATAATCCCTCTGCAAAATGGCAATTTTGGAAGAAAACGTGGAGGGTTTACAATTATAAATAACTGCAATGATCAGAGTTATAGATTACTTTTATTTCAGAAATGCATGTAGATGCTCTTATTTTGTCAGCTGCTCAAGTTAACAGTACTAACTTAAAAAGGTGTCCCTTCTTTGACAGGTTCCCAGCTGTATTGTGCAGCAATTTTAAATTTTTGCATAACATATTTGGTCTGTTTTTCATAAAATTGTGGTTTTCTGGCAAATTAGTAAGTAGCAAATCATTAAAGATTGAAGTTAGAAAATAATGGCAGACATTTGAGTTTCAGATTTCATACCCTTCAGAAAGTTATACTAATGCAAGACCTACTACTATTCTATTATCTTTCTAAGTTTATAAGAGTAATATTTAAAAATTGTCTTTATTTTTGGGCCTGTGTCCCACTTCTATGTATGGCTTTGTCCAGATTTCTTGCTCTGAGGTTGAGAGGTATGAGTGTCAGAGCCGTCACCGTCAGCCAGAGACATTTCAAATTGTGACCTACTTGTTGCACTCCACTCCCCATTGTAGTGGCTCTGGATGTGCCCAAGCAAGGCAAGGAGCAGTTATGCAGTGTAAGTGTGCAGAGTATTCCCCCATCCAAGGCAGACCACAAGTATGACCATGGCTTTTCAACTGTCCTTGATTTTGCAGAATGTTCTGGTTTTCTGTCATATTTTTATACTGTTGATTTATGCTTCTTATTATTCAGAAAATGCATGTTGTTACAGTGCCCTTTTGTTCTGTATTAAAGTAGCAATGCTTTAATGACTATCAGGTAAGCTTGTTAGAGATTGTAAGATGCAAGTAAGCTTTAATAAGCATACTGTTAAAGAATTACCAACATTGAAAGCCTTTTCATTGTTGTCATGCAGAGAATATTTACATAACTAGATAATGTTAAAGCCTTAAGTATTGAAATGCATATGACAGTATTTGTAATAAAGGACAGGATTACAGTATTTTCAGAAGCTCATTACATTTGTTGGAGACTTGCAGTTATTTTTGCAGGCTTTACCCGTAAACTAAACATAATGCCAATCTATCATGTGTGGTCCATAACATGAGCAGTAGTCCTTTAAGCAATTTATCTTGAGCTTGTTTCTTGTTCGCTGTTCATTTTTTACTTTGATCATGTGTTCTCCATGAAACAAGTAGATAGTTGTTAGGCAGCAGGTCTTTTTTGGATAAGAAACATTTTTACAAGTGGGGGTATCACAGAGATTGCTACTTTCAGCATGTTACTTGTTAAATTTATAAAGCTGAATATAAATTATAATTAGAAACTGCTGTGCAAGTAGAAGTAGTTTGAGCTGAGTGCTGCTTGTTTTTTTTTATACTTGATGTTGACTGGCATTCTAGTAATGTATTTAAAAAGCAATTTTTTTTTCTGCCTCACAACCTTTGTGTTTCCATCTAGATATTAAGTAAGTTGTCATGTAGCCAATGCATTGAAATATTTTTTTCTTCTACACTTCATTTTGTCTTGATTGGATTCTTGTAATGACGGTTTGGCACCCAGGGCAGTGTATTTAATTAAAGTTCCAGTTGTTGTGGTTTTGAGTGTAGCTCCACCACTTTCTAGTTGTTCACACCCCTTCCCATTGGCCCCACCCATTCAGCTGTCTTCTGCAGCCCCCCCTTTAATTTGAAGTCACCAGTCACCACTGTCTATAAGTTACATAGATTTGCATTTTATACCAACTACTGGTTCATGGCTTTAGGGGAGAGAACAAAATGTGGCTAAGAATGTCTTCCATTAGTGCTGTATTCACATTGATTGGTATATCAATGTTGGTTGTATGAGGAGCATGTATTTGGTTTGTAACAGTTAAAATTTAAAGGCAAATTACAATCAGCGGGTTCCACTCTGCAGTACCCAAACGTCTGTCTAATAAAACTAGCTAAAGTCAGAATTTTTATACAGTCTCTTGTTGGAAGGTCTTATTTTATTATTTTTACTTTGTTTGCTAATATTTGATATCTAACCTTTGTGCAGGAAGAATTTCCTTGTGTTGGACCTTTTTCTCCAAGACTGCTGAAGTGTTTGTTTAACTGTGTATGGGAAGAATGAAGTTAAGACGGTTAAGACCTGGGAGAAGGATGGTATCTAATTCCTTAGTTTAGGATTCATAACTGTATACAGGCTATTAATATTCATTAATTATTGATGTATATTTTAGTTTATTGTTTGAATATATTTGACTTGTTTCATTTTGACAAAAAATGTACAGGCATGAATTTGGTTAATCAACATTTAAATCAGTGTTGCGGTATCATAAGCTATAGGGGTTATTCCTTACCTAGGATATAACCACCATCCACGTTTAAGAGGGTCACAGCTTTCTTTTTGACAGTGCTTTATATCTGTGTGCTTTGTTAAACTGATTGTTAGTTAACCATCTTTTCAAGGTTCTGAAGATAATTCCTCTAATGGGAAATAACTTCATTTGTCATTTTGCCATAAAAAATGTTTTTTTGTGGGAATCTGATTAATTTTAAGTTGCAAAATTATTTTTGTGGGACTGTCATGTTACTGAAGGGATTTTTACTTGTGTAATGCTTGTGTGGAGGGAAAAGTCTGTGTAAAAATATTTTTATTGATGTAATCTATCTCTGTGTTTTGTGTGTGTGTGTGTGTGTGTGTGTGTGTGTGTGTGTGTGTGGGCAGGATTTCTCTCTTCTAGGACGGTCAAAGATTTACTGCGGAACCTTGATGTTTCTCCCCAAGAGTTTACTGACTCAGTCAGGTTTTGCAGTCTCCTTCTGAGACTTCTTTCCCATATTGAACACTAAACAATTGTCTGTCTCCATGGTTCTTGCTACTCCTGTCCTCAAGAAGAAGAAAGTTAAGAAGTCCTTGGGTGTCTGTCTCCATCACTGCCTCAGTCATTGGTGAGTGACTCCTTTGTGACCAAAGCTGTTTCCTTGGATGATCCATCTTTTGCCTTCTGGTTCCTCTAGCTGCAGCTCTTCAGGAAGCCATTAATGACTGGGAGATTGACATATTCCCTGCAGCTATAAGGTTGATTCACTGGGCAAGGAAAAAACACTTTGGTTGACCTTCCAGGTATGAGTAGTTGAAGGTATACTGCTTAGCTGGGGTAAGGTACCTGATTCCCAGGCTAGTGCTCCTGTCATGAGTCAGTCCCATTCCAAGGATTTACCTAGGAAGAAAAAGCAGAAACTTAAAAATGTCTCTTCTCCTGTGTCTGTTGTTGAGTCAGGTCTACTAATAGCACCATTTAAAAGAGGGAAAAACTTGGTTAGGCTTGTAAGGGCCTCAGGGCCATTAGCCTAGTAACCTCTTATGATCCTGTGAAGCTTGGTTGTAAGCAGTCTGCTGTCTAAAAACTGTGAAGATGCAGCCTGCACTTACAGACATTCCGTTGGCCTAGACAGAGCAAGAGAGAGAGTTTTTCTTTCTTTTTCTTTCCTTTTACGGACAATATGGCTCCTTGTTTGCATATATGCCTACACAATCTTGCATGTTAAAGGTCAAAATAAACAATAAGTGATATAAATCCATGGAAGTATGACAGTATTTATGAAGTAATGTATGTATTGTGCTATTTTCTTTTTTTAAAAATGTTTATTGGTTTTGGAAAACTTTCATACCTCACAATTCAGATTTTTGTCTCATATTTTCAGTTTGTTTCTCATAAGATTGTGTTCTTTTCGCAAATCATTGAAGACTGAAGTCAGAAAATAATGGCAGGCATTTGAGTTTCACTTCAAATCCTCAGAAAATGCATACTAATGCAAACTTTGTTGTTCTATGCACTTTCTAAGGGGTCAGGGGATGTATGTGTGTGTCATACCTATCAACTGTACAGATTGCCAGAGAATGTCCAGACTTTTGCCTTATATTTTTGGTCTGTTCCTCATAAAAATTCATTTTTTTTGACAAATCACTGGGATGAGCTAAGGATTAAAGTTACTAAATAATGACATGCATTTGAGTTTCAGACTTCATATCCTTTAAGAATGCATTTTGACACAAATTCTGTTATTCTAGCAACTTTCTAAATGTGGCCCTAGTTTGGGCCTTTGTCCCCAACATTATAATAGGCTTTTTTCCAGACTTCTTGTGCTAAGAGATTGAGAAGTACTGTGTGTGTGTGTGTGTGTGTGTGTGTGTGTGTGTGTGTGTGTGTGTGTGTGTGTGTGTGTGTGTGTGTTCAGCTGTCCAGGTTTTTTCAGAATGTCCAGATTTCTGCCCCATATTCCTCCTGAGCTTTTCTCCCCCGGGCCTCCACTGAAAAATAGATTTTGCACAGATGGACTATCCCGGTTAACAAATGCCAAATAAATAAAAAGGATTGAAGTTGTTAAATAATAACAGACATTTGAGTTTTAGATGTCATATCCTTTAGAAAAATGCATACTAACACAAATCCTGTTATTCTACAATTATTACGTTCATGAGAGCAATATTTATAAACCGTTCCTATTTATTTTAGGCTTTGTCCAGATTTCTTGCACTAAGAGGTTGAGGTGTGCATGTGTGAGAGTGAAATGCCCTATTTAGAGTTAGCAGGTGGAATTTATTTTCATATACATTTTCAAGGAATTGTGAGCTTCAAGGGAAGAGATGTTTACTGTTGTTCATGCTAAGTCTGCTTAAAATGTGCAACTGTTTTGTTTAGCAAATGGTATTACTGTTGTGGTGTAGAATTTCAAAACTGTCTTAGTAGCACAGCAGGTAGCATACTTGCATCTTGATGTAAAAGGCTGTAGGTTCTACTCTCACCATATGTAGATTTGTATTTTAAGGGGGTGGAGTGCTACAGTCCTGAGTATGTCCTCCTTTGGGTGAGATTCCTAGTAACTATGAACCTGTGTTTCCGCTTGCCACTTATTCCTATTACAATATACAAGCTTAGCATTTTTTTTTAAAATGCAACATAGGCAATTTATTGTTTAAGGGCAGTAGGCACTGAATTTGTAGATGAAACACTGAAATATAAAGCTGTTTTCTAGCAACAGCCTCTCCATTAGTTTCAGATCTCTTTAATGTGAAATTATTCAGATGACTTTTACTTCTGCAGTGATTGTGCATATTGACTGATATTGGTAGATTGTAATGATAGACATTTAAGTGGCCTTTTATGGTTGAAATGTTCTGAATTGGGCAATTTGTCATTATTGGTTCATATGTTTTGTTTCATTGCTTAATGGAAAAAAATGTTCAGAACTATAAAACACACTCTAAGTGGTGCTGTATTAACAAGGGATATAATTCAGTTATTGTATATTATAATTAATACAGTCAGGAAGGTGAATCAAAGCAGTTATGCATGGTTCTGAAATGTGTGCAAAGGGCCTATGATTTGAAAACAGTCCAAATGTAAACTTAACCTGCCACTGGCCAGATGCATTTTCTTTGAATGTGGGTTTAAATGCTGTTTCAGTGCATGCAAGTTTCAAAGGTAGAGAAGTTTTAATGCTAAGTCTGTTTTCATTGTAAGACTATTGTTTTGTTTAAGTTTAGCAAATGTCTATCAGTGTTTGTGCTATAAAATAGGAGCTTACTAAGCTATTGGCTGTGAGGCCCTAAAATTTGAAATAAAAGTTGAAAATTAAAACCAAATATCTGTAATCATTGTAGAAGTAATGCATAAAACAGTATGCACACAGAGAGTTTTGAACAGTGTTTATAGCAACTGGGGAGAAATAGCCAAGTAATGGGATACTGGAATGGCTGCGTGTGTGTGTTGGGGGGTGGGGGTTGAAGGGGGTGGGGTTGGTGCTTTGAAGGGGGTGGGGTTGGGGCGGTGCTCCGGGTTTGCACCCCCCTGCAAAAAATCCGTCGGGCTAACTTGCTGCTAGTGATGATATCATCTTCAGCACTACTGTAACTTGGGTTCATGTGGTGGGCCATGATCCCTGGAAGACATAAACACAAAAATATGTCAGAGCAAGTCATATGGCATATTTAACATTATACAGTACAGATATCACTGAACTGCCATATATAGCAACCTATAAGCTAACCAAGAGTGAAACACTGTAACTGCCACTTATCACTGCTCACCCCACAACTGCTTGAAAGTGCCTTGCTCACTCTCTATCTAATGAACCATGCTCTGCACAGCAACAAAATAAAATCACTATATAAGACTATACAACAGAATGTTCAATCTCTCTATGCACCACAGCCCGGACCATTCGAAGGGTGATAGGCCCCATCCCCTGCAGCACTTCCACCCGAAGGTGGTACAGGGCCAACAGAGGAGGAAATCCCAGGCTGGGCACCAGATCTGCTGGTGCCAGGTGCCACGGCCAGCTGAGGTGGGACAGGTGGGTCCGCTGGAACCGGCCTTCCCATATGAACTATGTTTTGGAGAGTTTAATAAAGATATGGGTTAGTAACAGTCAACAGCATTCCCAATTAATTATAACAGCATGCAGAAATATTTCCATTAAACCAACACACCAGATTTTCAACAGCTGAAAAGCAAGCAAAACACATGCATATGTAGAACAATAGTGGACATTACAACAGCATGCATGTTGAATTGATGGCAACAGACCACCAATATTGTGGTATTTTAACAGGGCACATGCATAGAAATAAATGAAAATATTTATAAATCAATAGGACATATGTCCCAACAAATGTTTTGAGATTACACATACCGATTGAGGTGTGGAATTGAATTATACAGTAGGGTGGGAAAAGATAGCTCAATTAACAACTTGTATATCCTTCTAGTTTTCACTGCATTTCTATTAACTGCAGTTATATGTCCCTTACATCTATTATTACACTACCCAATGTCCTTATATTGTGCAATTGGATTTTGCTAGATCATTATATATATGAGCTGTATCTTACATACAAACTGTCCAAAATGCAGATGTTACTGCAACCTATTTTGAGAGTTGCTCACATACACTACTGCTAAAATGATACACTGACAGATCTACTTTCATATAATTATCTAGATATGTTCAGGTGAAAGTATCAGTTGTATGTTAACAGCTCCCTACATTTCTGGCAGCACACTCACATTTCTGGGGAACACAATACCAAGCTACTCATGTGCCAGATTAACCTGTACATGCTGGCCATGAACCAACAGTTGAGGGCTGTACATATGCATACAAGCTACTGGCACTCTCTTCATCCACGTTATATGGGCCTACCCAAGTGTGGGTTGACACTGCTTAATACAACACTAGTATTTGTAGAATGCAACAATACAACAACATATCAAAGAAAATGACACAGACACACTCCATGAATTTATTAAAGGATTATTACACCTTTATTTACTGGGTTAAAAGACTTTTTGAAGGCTCTCTCATTTATTTTATATAACAGTACATGCAGAATAATTACTAACCTGCCTCATGATGCAGCCATTGCAGCCTATCTTCATTGGCTTGCAGGTTCATAGCCCAGTCACCTGCAGTTGTGAAGCAAATGCAGTGATATTGAAACATACCTATCCATAGTATAGACAAGCATAGCAATTCTTAACTACTTAATACAATGGCTACTTAGTACTGGGGCATTAGGCATCGTATGGGATTCCTGGATCCACTGGTCCTGTTGATCCTCCCTATGTTGCTTCAGGTCAGAATAATGGTGCCTGACCTGCTCACCAGTCCAAGGAACACCAGTGGCATTGGTAAGAGGATGGGCAAGACTGTTCCAGGCCTCCGTTTTATATTGGGTACCCTGGTACTGGCCCTGCAGGAGTCTTTCCTCATGATTGTAGATGAGGAGCCAAACCATAATTTTGGAATCTTGGATGCCCCAGCATTGTGCTCTAAATTGAGTGCATTCACCAACACCAGCCATGCTGACTGCAGAAGGAAGCTACAACCAGTTATAGCAAGTATTCCTGCCTGTGGAGCTTAGATAAGCCTCATGTCCCACACTTATTTGTGATTGACCAGTTTTGGAAAAACTCAGCTGTAGGCACACCTGCTTAGCTGATGTTGGCAATGTTTAAAATTCCTTTGATAGATATGTGTCTGTTGAAAGTGCATGTTTGTGAAATGCTGTCATGGCTTAGTGGTTAAATACTGTGACTATAGTGCACAGTATCCTGAGTTCGAGCCCTGTCACTGCTTTTTATTTTCCTGCTGGGCAGACCTAACTGGTTAAGGAACAGTAAAGCAGGTGTGAGCGTGTTTACCTGACTTTGCCCAACTTTGCCCGACTTTGCCTGACATTTACCGACATTGCCCGACATTGCGCTGGTTAGCACGGTGCGCAGCTACGCACAAATACATTGCGGTTGTGCTGGTTAGTGCGGTGCACAGCTAAGCACAAGTACATTGCAGTTGTGCTGGTTAGCACTGTGCACAGCTACGCGCAAATATGTTGAGGTTGCGCTGGTTAGCACAGTGAGCAGCTACGTGCAATTGCATTTAAATATGCCCAATAATGGTAAAATGTGCTTAGCAGTGCTTTATATTGCTTAAAATAGGGTATTCATGCCTCAGAATGCATAACCATTTCACCTTCATATATATATATAATTCGTTCATTACTACATTTAACATTTCAATGCTTTTTACAACACTTATACATAAAAAATGTCAGGAAATGTTTTTGTATACAGATTTCCCACAGAAAATGGAATGTGCAGTAGTGGGACTCGAATCGGGAATGCTTTCTCTTTGTGCAAAGGCTCTAACCACTACGCTATCACTATGTTGCTTAATTTGCATATATTTTTCTTATTATCCTCTTCTGGAGTCTAAGTTGCTAACTGAAGCTAAGCAATGGGTAAACCTGCGCAAACCCGTGCAACTACGGCAGCTATATCGGAAAAAAAAATATTTTTATTTTTAATTTTGTAAGTTGTTTAACATATGGAGGAGTGTAGTGTTACATTGTACACATGTGAGCGGACTTGCTCATGTAACTGGAAATTGTGGCATTTCTTCATTGCAGGGGTGTGGATTTTTGGACTGCTCGGCAGTCCGACATGCCCCCTACACTCATCCATGCTCCATGTAAGCTTTAGAGTTGAGGCAGCATGCCCTCATTAATATGCATGGGGCGCTGCCATCATAGTCTTACACTGGTGGTTCTGTGTAAGACTAATTTAGTCTTACATGGAAGATTAGTAAATCCGGGTGTATGTCTTACGTTTTTTCCTTTTGAAAAAAAATGCACAGTGTATCACACATAACATTTCCACTGACTCCAAGGGTGTCCTAAAGGGACAGTGTCTTCTAACCTGTGTAGCATTTTGCTTTATCTCTTCGCAGATACTCTACAGTCTTTATTTTTCATATTACCTTACTGTTACAATGGTAGGAATACAGCTGGACATAATGAACAGATATAAATCATTTGCCTCATAACATTATAATTTTGCTTTCATTAGCATCTTTTAAATGGCCTACTTTTTTAAACATCCTGCAGTACAGAGCTAAGTGGAAAAGACTGATTACTTCAGATTGCACCTAATTTCATCTGCCTACTAGTGTGGATTAATTGCTGCAATTTACTTATAATCTGCATATACTGTTTTACTGTTAATTTCAGATTTCTGCATACATTTTTAGCTGATGAAGGTTAGTGTTTGTTGCTTAAGTCTGAGAGGGCAAAAACACACTATGCATTTTAAAGTTTTCCTAACAGTTTCATCCTGGCACTGTTGTCCTACAGTCTCCTGATTGTAGATTAGTTAAATACTAATTGCTGTAAGGAAAATGTTATGCTAGTTCTCTGCCCCACAAACTTAATTTTTTTGTACTTTTATTCTCCTGGTCTGTGTTCTCTCTTCCTGAGAGTTAGGAAGCTACGGTGATGGACAGGTTGACAGACGAGATCAGACAGGAGGCCCCATGGATTATGATGTTTGCAGATGACATTGTGATATGTAGTGAGAGTAGGGACCAGGTTGAGGAGACCCTGGAGAGGTGGAGATGTGCTCTAGAGAGGACAGGAATGAAGGTCAGCAGGACTAAGACAGAATATGTGTGTGTGAATGAGATGGAGGATAGAGGAATGGTGAGGATGCAGGGAGTAGAGGTGGCGAAGGTGGATGCGTTTAAATACTTGGGATCAATCATTCAGAGTAATGGTGAGTGTGGAAGAGAGGAGAAGAAGAGAGTACAGGCAGGGTGGAATGGGTGGAGAAGAATGTCAGGAGTGATTTGGGATTGATGGGTACCAGTCATAGTGAAAGAGAAGGTCTATAAGAGGGTAGTGAGACCAGCTATGTTATATGGGTTGCAGATGGTGGCATTGACAAAAAGGCAGGAGTCAGAGCTGGAAGTGGCAGAGTTAAAGATGTTAAGATTTGCACCAGGTGTGACAATGATGGACAGGATTAGGAATCAGTATATTAGAAGGTCAGTTCAGGTTGGACGGTTTGGAGACAAAGTCAGAGAGGCAAGATTGCATTGATTTGGACATGTACTGAGGAGGGATGCTGGGTATATTGAGAAAAGGATGCTAAGGATGGAGCTGCCAGGTAAGAGGAAAAGAGGAAGGCCTAAGATAAGGTTTATGGATGTGGTGAGAGAGGACATGCAGGTGGTTGGTGTGGCAGAGCAAGATGCAAAGGACAGGAAGAAATGGAAACAGATGATCCACTGTGGCGACCCCTAACAGGAACAACCAAAAGAGAAGAAGAGTGTTAGGAAGCTATATGCTGTGACAGAGAATGACATCTTGCATTCTTCAGAGGGGAATCACATTTATGTCACAGTCTGTATCCTCACCCTACTGCTTTTTGTTTTATTTCAGATATTTTTATAGGGCAGTGCACAGCTTCATGCCACTTTACACATGTCCAGGAAACCTTGGCCACATTGATGCAGCCTGTGATTCATAAACGCAAATGCCAGATGTCTAATTCTTTACTATATCCTTAACTTTAACTTGTTCCTAGGCCATACTACCTGAACCCATGGACTGAGTATGATCACATACATGGATGTCCCTTGTTATCCTACCATTATTAGTCATCATCTATCCTGATAGACCCTACTAAAAGCATTCTTATAACTTCATTTTATACAAGGTTTCCCAGACTCCTAATATTTTAAGAGCAACCAGTTTGCTTGAAGTTATGCAAAGAGACTCGTTTAGGCTAATAATAGCTCATTAATATGATAGAGGGAGAATGAGACTCTGATGGATACTAAGAAGCATTTTTGATTCTAGTGTGTATACTTCTAGTAATCTGAGTTATAGATTTTAGCCTAACCAGTAAGTCAAATATAAACCTCCTATGCTGCAACTTCCCTAAACCCGCAGTGTTAAACATTGGAACTGTACATCTGTGCTTTCCTGTGGTCTGGTTGAAGTGAGCACCCTGAGACAATGCAGAAATTGTCCATGTTTAAGGATAACTACATGCTCCTTAAACAATCAATCACTTTCTGTGAGAGGTAAAGCTATATAATGTTACTAGAGGAAAATTTTGCACATAACCACAATGTGTAGTTCATAGGTTCATAGGTTAGTACTAAGCTAACTGCCCTTGCGAGCCATTTTAAGCCTAGCCAATTATCCCTTGTGAGACTCAAACCCTGCACCTTGTGTTTGTAAGGCAAACACCTTACCATTAGACCACCCTCCCAACCCCAATAAGTTCATAGGTTAGTACTAAGCTAACTGCCCTTGCGAGCCATTTTAAGCCTAGCCAATTATCCTTTGTGAGACTCAAACCCTGCACCTTGTGTTTGTAAGGCAAACACCTTAACCATTAGGCCACCATATAGCACAACAGTAACAGAGTAAACCGAGATCTGACCAATCACATAGACCTACCTATACTGAGGCTGCTAAAATACCCTACTAAAACCACAAAGGCCTTCTATATGTAACCCAAGAAAAATGTGCCCTCAGCAACCTCTCACAAACACTGACCATAGGCAGTACCCACTAAGGAACCTGCATCAAAGAGGCACACTGACTCAATTCAAATCCCATAAGGCAATCCACAGTACATTCAAACATCTTAGTCATTGATGACTCCATAATGTGACACAGAAATGTACTTCTCACCAAGGTCTGCAAGGACAGAGTCAGTCAACTGCTTATCAAGTTCCAGAATTTGTCATATCACCCAGTGCTCTCAAGTCATTGCATCACCGGTATATATATATGACACAGTAATAGTATGTGGGTGGGGTAAATGACTTGAGATGTACCTCTTTGGGTTCAGTGAAGAGAGACATGATGGAACTCTCAGAATATGTGTCATAGACAGGTATGAACTTAGCCTAGAGCAGCATTCAGGCATAACCAAACATGATGTTGCCTTACAAACAAAAAATAGTGATTTTAACAATTGGCTTAGTTTCTGGTATCATTCTAAGGGGGTACAATATATATATATATATATATATATATATATATATATATATATAACATTCTAGGAGGGAATGGTAGACCAAATTGCCTGGCCAAAGATGACCTACGTTCCTATATTGGCTAAGTCCTCATCCATCCCATCAGGGCCAGATTCAGCGCTAGGTAACCTAGGCAGCTGTCTAGGGTCTGGTGCTGGTTGGGGGGGGGGCAATCCATCAGCATTAATTAAATAAAAAAGTCAGAATTCCTGCCCTCAGTATTATTTTTTAAACAGCCAAAGTGGGTTGTGCTTCTCTTCTCTTACAGATACATCTGTCTGATTTTCTGCTTTGACAGCTACAATCTTATAGGCTCTGTGTCGCAACCCAGCCCCTATTTCTTTGGAAAATATTTTGAACCAATGAGCTACAATGCAGAGCAAATGGACAGGTGAATTTGAACTGTGGAGCACTGTACAGCATCCAGGTTTCTTTATGGTAACAGCCTATGTCTTTGTTCTGCAGCAGTAGTGAGAGTCTATCTGTATTTTGCAAGCAACAAGTGTCTTAAATGCAGGTACCACTTTATATTTCATTATGACACAGGAGTCTGTGTGTGTGTCTGTATCTGTTTGTGTGTGCATGTATGTGTGTGTGTTTGTGTGTGTGTGTGTGTGTGTGTGTGTGTGTGTGTGTGTGTGTGTGTGTGTGTGTGTGTGTGTGTGTGTATGTGTGTGTGATAATGCTGTAGTTAGTAGGCACTCTTCATTAATGAGACTTGCACAGAGTCAAATCATGTACCTTAGACACAGGAGAAAAGATCTGCCACTCTTGTTAAGAAACATGTACTAGCCACAAGGGGCAGACAATTAGTCCTCTGCACCAACTGCTAGACCACCATTATTTTTTTCCCCTTAAGAATATCAATGCGGGGGCATGGCCAAGGATGAGCCTTGAGTAGCAGCACTTTCTCTCAGCTGTGCCTTATCATTTCTTTTATGACATTAATTTTTATTTATAACTAACTAAAAAACATTGTTTTATGTATTTGGTTTCATTTAATAGTCTACTAAGTTAGTATTAAATATTTTTTAAGTTTTATTAACTTTTTCTGTCAAAAAATAAGAGACAATTTTCTGGCATCTGGATTTAACATGAGCTTCACAAAATCCTCTCATCAGGACTCAGCAATAAAAAAAGAGTGCCAAACTCTTTTAACTGCTATTCAGGAACTATCAACAAAAATTGACAGAATGGATATGAAGATTGATGTTTTTAAAGAAAATACTTCTCAACAAATGGAGACTTTACTTCAAGACCTTAAGCAGCAGGAGAAACAATTTACAGGTATTGAAACATCTTTAAATGACATGGGTAGCAGATTACAACAAAATGAACATAATTTAGAACTCCTTCTGAAGCAAAATTCCCTGCTTCAAGCTAAAATAGATGATCTTGAGAATAGATCTCAAAGAAATAACATCAGGATCTTTGGGCTACCAGACAATCTAGAAGTGAATAATTTGGAGAAATGTTTACCTTCATGGCTACCTGAAATTTTACAGCTTCCTGAAGCACTTTCTTTTTGTATAGAAAGAGCTCACAGGTCTCTATCTACATCCAAATTTACCAGACGTAATTCCAGAAATTCTGTCATAGTCAAATGTCTATCAACTCATGATAAAGAAATAGTTTTGAAGACTGCTTGGTCTAAGTCACCAATTAAATACAAAGATAACATCATATGTTTTGATAATGACTATTCTACATCTGTCATAACTAAAAGGAAACAATTCCTACCATTACTTAAAGACTTAAAAAAACACAAATAAAGTCTTACCTGCTTTTCCCTGCAAGGCTGAAAATCTTCCTTCAAGATGCTCCGAAGATCTTTGAGGAACTAGATGCATCTATCAAGTACATTAAATCTAACAAAATATTGGAAAAAATAGGCAAAATTGACTTGGCTAGTTAATGTCTTAAAAGAATTGCTGAAAATGGAACGTGGAAAACAGTAGACCACAAGAAGATATTTTAAAAAATAACTTTTTTACAACATGGTTTTTATTCTCTTTTTCCTTATATAAGATTTTTTCTTATGACCCAGTAGTCTGGGAAAATGAAAACGGATCAACAGGTGAATGTTGATATACTCTTTATTATGTTGTGTTTTTGGCTTGTGTTTCTTACTGAATAGTTTATTAGATTTTCATAACTGCCATTAGCATCTGGTTTTATCATATAACTTTATTAATAATTTTAGTTCTCCTTATTTTAATTATTTCTAAAAATTCATAGTATATATTATATATTAACTTCCTTTAAAATACCTTCTATTTTATTAAAGAGAAAAATTTCTGTTTATTGTCCCTTGAATACATATGCCTTTAAATACATTGACTGCATTACTTTAATTTGTTTTTTGTTCACTGATAGTAGCTGCATATTACTGTGATTATATGGTAAGGGTTCCGGTTACAGTCTTTCCCCTTTATTTTATTAACCTAGTGCATATATAAAAGGTTTAAGATTTACATTTCATTTAGTCTTTACCTCCTTTTGCCTATAATTTAGCTTATGGTATATGTCTTTGAGTAACTGCTGGCATTATTTGATAGCAATGCTTTCGATAATTCATTATATTAATTTATTGTTGTTTCTTTGGTTCATTGCTTGTTTCATGATGGAGCTGTTGAATACGTGCATTTAGTTATAGTTTTGGAAAGTGTATTCTTATTTCTTTATGATTGTAATGCCTTTTGTTGTTTGTTTGGGGATGGTGGCTTTGTTTGGTGCCCCTTTTTGTGGTCTTGTGTTTGTTTGCTGGAGCCATGTTCGTTGGTGGCTTAGGCCTTGCAGTGGATATGAGAGCATGGTAGATCCATGAATTATTTCTTTTTTTAAATTTTTTCTGTCCTTTTCGCCTCTTTCTGCTATACCACAAAATAAAGCATCGAAGTGTTGCTGAAGTGTCCCGAGAGCCTCTCGAGACTTAAGAAGCCCTCTGTAATTATCAGAAATGCCAGCAGTTTCCCACTGAAACAATTGAGGGTGCTCGCTCTTCTTACAGCTTGGAGACAAGAATAGACATGTGAGTGAACTCCTTCAATAAGCCGTATGACGTCATCTTTAGCTTGATGGTAATTTTTAAAAGGAAGTATATGTTTTTTTTTTTCTATTCATCTTTTGGACTATACAGCAATATTAACATAGTTTTTGCTATCTACAAAAGGTAAAACCATCGCAAAAATTGTAATAAGGACTTTGATGCCTGTAAGCCAGACTTTATTTTAACATGGAAAGTAACCAGTATAGTTACTTATTTGGTGAGTAGAGAGGGGTCGCTTTAATGTAATATAAATGCAACAAGGATCATTACTTTAGTAAAATGACTATACATGTTCTAAAATACTAATACTACAATTCAAATTCACTTGCATTGCTGAGAATTTGATTAATGTTTAGATATTTTAGTGGCTATGACATGAAATTAATAGTTATTGATATACTGTTGCATCTAATTTGTTATAGGTACTTGTATTTTAATAATTAGTGCCACAGATGATACTTAGTATGCTGCAAATTACATGATATGCATAGAGTTTTAAAAACTAAGCATATTAGATTCATACTCTGTATCTCTGTGTATGTGTAGGCATGTATTTATATGCATGTGTAGACATATTGAAAAAATATTATTTATTTAATTATTGTATATTTGTTTTATATTTGTTGTTTGGGATTCTCCTACAGAGCTGAGAAGTCTTTTTTTAGTGGAGACCTGGAGAGAAAGGTCCCAATATGTTATACAATAATCATTATTTTTTAGCTTAAAGCAGCCTTGGTGCAGTTTTATTACAAGGTATTAAGTAGCAGTACAAAGTTATACAATCTCAGTAGTTGGGTTTATACTGTATTTTATTATTAGTAGTCTTGTTTTTGCTTATTAAATATTTAAAGATTAGAAGCAACAAAAATGGCGGAACACAATGCATATATAGCTATATAAAACTTTACTAAAGTGCTACTTTAGTTATCTGTATCTTAATATTTATGTAAGATTTGTAAATAGATTTGGTTTATTCCTGTTTTATATTTAAGTTGGGTATAGCTCTTGTTGAATGCTAGTATAACAATAATAATATTATTCATCCTAGACTATAAGTATAGTTAAAATTCTCAATTTAAATAGATTTTTGGTTTACCTTTATAGGTTATATCCTCTGTAAAGTTACAATATGTCTTACTAATGATTAGTTTAATATATTTCTTGGTTATAATAGAATAACTTAAATAGTTAAAAGAAAATCTAGATATATCTATTTATGCAGTAAAAAATAAACAACAACACGACTCGGAACGGTACAATAAAAGCAAATAAATAAAAATAAAATAAAAGTACTGAGCCTGCAAGGCTTAAAATAAAACCAATTTTTAATACAAAAGAGAACAACATAAAATAAAGTAAGCACTTTCACGGTTCTCACACCGCTTCATCAGACATTCTCACTACAATGTACAATGTAGTGAGAATGTCTGATGAAGCGGTGTGAGAACAGTGAAATTGCTTACTTTGTTTTACCTTGTTCTCTTGTGTATTAAAAATTGGTTTTATTTTAAGCCTTACAGGCTCAGTACTTTTATTTTATTTTTATTTACTTGCTTTTATTGTACCGTTCCATGCCTTGTTGTTGTTTATTTTTTACTATATTTATATCTATTTATGCAGTTACATTTTTAGCTGTTTGCTAGCAACTTTGATATACTTCTGCTGTAATATGAAGTATTTTTGTAGTCAGTTGAATGTAATGTCTCCTTCAACAATATAGACTTATTATCTTAGTAAAATCATAACTCTATAGTTTTAAAAATAATTAAATTTTAATTTCCTGATTATATGTTCACTAAACATAATATAAAACATTAGAAGTAAAAGTGTTTTTTTTTTCCTCCTGATGGTTTGGAATTCAGTATTATGGTGACACATTTACACGTTACTAGCTACATGAATAACCTTTCTTACTTGGGTAATGTATTAATTTTTAGATTTTTGATAACTATAAACATGGGAGTCATTAAAATGACCTTTGTAATTTCACATTCTTATATTATGGCTAATTTATGATATTAGTCTTTTGTAACCTTATAGCATGTCAATCTTTGTTGCAATTCAATTTTAGTTATCTTGTCTATTATTTTTTCCATAGCATACACACAGGGGATTATTTTCTTTAAATTTTTCATAAAATGTCAATATTTGAACAAAAACATTTGATTTATTGGCATCACATGTTACAAAATAATGAATTGCAATCCATTGATACTTTATTGGAAGAGAATGACCTTGATTCATCATTATGGCTTGACTTACAAGAAGTTAAAATTATATCAAAAATAAGTTTTATTTAATACAGTCTTCAGTTAAAAATTTAATTCCCAAACTCATTCAATAGTTTATTGTTATTACTCAACAGAATAACTTCATTAAAATTAGCCTTTCAGATATATATAAAACTATCAAATCAGATCTAGATATATTCCCTGATAATTACTGGAAATACTTCTCTGACATTAATAATAGTAACCCTTTGGATAAAGATTAATTGAATTTTCTTCAATCAACAGGTAAAACTACATCATCACTTAAATGGAGTATCTTTACCTGGAGATTTTTAAATAGATCTCTCATCACTCTGTATAACATAAATAAGATGTATAAAGGAAATATTCTTTGTTGGAGATGTATGAAGGTTCGGAATGCTGATTGATCAAACATTTTCTGTGATTGTTTGCACTTGAAAAAAAATTGGGAAGATATTAATATCTTCTTGCAAGCAATATTTACTGATAACTTTCTTCATACTAAATCATTAGTTTTATTTAATTCTCCAATCCCAACTTGTGTTAAAACTAGTATGAATATTGGCTTCTTTGGTTTGTGCTGTCCGTAGCCAGGAAAGAAATTACTAGAAATTGGAAATCATCACAAATTCCCTCCTTTCAAAACTTTAAAGATCTTCTCTTGGAGGTTTCCAGGTTTGGATCAATAACAATTAAGCCTAGATCTTCTAGGAATACAGCAGTGTATATTCAATGGATGAATATAATTTATTTATTAATTAATAACTTAAAGGTATTAATTTGATCTTATTCACTTGTTTTAACTTTATTTATAGTATAGTGGGCATCGATGTACATAATTCATTGTCTTTTTTTGATTTTTTTATATTAGTGTTTTTGTTTTTTATCTTTAATATCAAAATATGCTCAGTTTTCTGTTAATAATTGTATCTTTAAGAAATAATTTTAATAAAATTTATTTAAAAAAAAAAGAATATCAATGAGGATATACTACATTCTGTGAATGCCAGTCATAAAAGGTTCATTGTGGTTGACAAAATACATGTTGATATATAACCAGTTGTTCTGTTAACATCTGTCTCCACTTTTGCAGAACAACTCTGATGTTGCCTCATATTTATGCCCTGTCCTTGAGCAAATCACTTAAATAGGCAGTACTTTGAGTCAACTGGAAATGTTAGCTACACTCTTAAATGGTCCCCTGGACTGCAAACCTACTAACTATGAATCAGAGGAGCTGTGGTGTAAAGGAAATAAATTGATTGTAGTACAAAGGGGCATCAATATTGATTGTAGTAAAGAGGACTATCATTATATGAGCCATGTTCTTTTAATTTGAAAATTGTTTTGTTGAATGTTGACAGGGAGTTTATTATTTAGCTGCTAATAAATTGGACAGCATGAAGTCTATGAGTTTAATGTTAAACTTTTAGCTGTGAATACATTTTTAATTGTGCTTGTGTTTGGCAGGCACATGGATGTGAAATGCACTGTGTTGGGCTACAATAGTTTGTCTAGCACTTAACGAAGATGAGTAAGGCTATGAGCTAATAAAGAGCTGCTTTCTGTAGTCCATGGTTTGATTACCATCGACTTTCATTTTTAACTTGCTTTTTTTGCAGGCATATGGATCTGAAATGCACTGTGTATGGACTGCTACAGTTTGTCTAGTACTTAGTGCAGATGAGTATAGCTATGAGCTGTTAAAAAGCTGCTTTCTAGAATATATGGCTTGATTCCCCCACAGTACTCATTTGTCTTCTACATAACTCTGCCAGTTTATTTAAACAGATAGTACTCCTGAGCTGCCCCTGAAAAGGGACATTTATGTTGAGTGACCTGTCCCAGTCTGTTTGAAGATGTGTTACATATTTGATGTTTGAATTCTTGCACACTTAACATAGACACTAATTAGAACTTCATATATTATCTGAGTGTGAATCCCAGCATGTCTCTTGCAGTTTAATGGGTTGCCAGATGCATACTAATTAAATGTGAGTTTCAGGGGAAGAGATGTTCACTTTTTATCATACTAAGTGTGTTTTCCATGTGAGAGTGTTGTTTTTAAAAAAATGGCTGTCAGTGCTTTTTTTCTGTAAACATATGAAATAAAAGTTTTAAATGAAATCCAAATATCTGTGATTGTAAAAGTAAAGAAAACATAATATGTATGCTGACAGGTCTGAACAGTGTTTATGGTAACTAGGGAGAAACAGGTAAGTAATGGGGTATTGGTTTGGCTGGTGGGAGTCTAATTCATTACCCTGAATAAGTCCCCATTTGTCCAAAAGCCAGCTCTGCTGACTCTAGAGGTGAAAACTGCAACAGTACAACATTAGCCATTGAAGTAGGTCAAACCTGTACTGATTGATGTCAGACAAGACATGTATACTTGATGACACAGAAGACATACATGGGTGAAAAATGAGACATAAGTGTCCTACAAGCATATGATCTCTCCGAGAAACAGTATGTTGCATGCAATAATATTTCTTATTTGTAATTAACTTTTGGGTCATTGAGCAAAAGTTGCTGCAGCACATATATTGTCTTTAATTGTTTTAATTTATTCATTAAACTAAATAATGAATTAATTCATTAATAAGCGTCAGTTGTGTAGCAATCTAAACATATTGGATTTTAGTAATATATTTTTGCATACCTTCTTTATAGCCTCCAGCAACTGCAAAGGTGTTAACATTTTTCAGATCATATAGTCTGCATTATTTGGAGTGATGATCAGAACCATCTGATCTTCAGCATCCATTATATAGTCATTGCTGCATTTCACTGTGATACAGTCTTCTGTACATCAGCCTGTAAAGGATTTCAGCATTTATTTAAAAAGTGCTTTTCTAGCAGTTAGAGTGGAGAACTAAATCTCCGACTTGATAATAGGCTGATTCCTGTGGCAAGGGTGCAGGGTTTGAATCTTTGTACCTTCATTTACCTGTTGTGTGATATTGACTAACTCTCAACTGGACAGTGCTTTGGAGCAATTGGGCACTTGGTTAGATTCCTCAGTGGTCTCCTGGACATTATGCCTAGTAACTATGAACCTGTTGTCATTGTTTGCCAGTCACTCTCTATGGCATATGTGACAGTTCAGTAAACATTATAGCAATGTCACTAGCACACCAATTTTAAGCAGGGACTGCGTTTATAGATGAAGCATTGAAATGCAAAGTTATTTGTAAGCAGCAACTTCTGCATTAGTAATAGTTCTCTTCACTGTCAAATTCTTTACTTCTGCAGGGATTGTGCATATTGGCTTAGCATATGTTATCAGGAGATTAAGATTTATTTTGCTCTCAGAAATGGCTCCCCATTGAAATGCTGGTACTTACTCAAAATGCACAGTGTTGAAAAGAAAAAAAAAAGAATGAAAACAAAGTAAAAGAATGAATCTCGAAAATTGCTCTTCTATTAAAAAATTATTTTTACAGGGGGCAAGCTTCCCTGCAGCCCCAACTCCCCCTAATTTATATTTATACCAGCTCTGAGATCACCATAACTCATTTCATGTAATTTATCCAAAGCTACCAATAAAGTACATGTAATGTATTCCTTTATAAGAATAAGAGCTACACATAGTGAAAAAAGTGACTATAAACTGCTTGTAGGGATGGAGAGCTCTCTGTGGATGAAGGTACCTTATACTGTTATCATCTCATCATTTTTAAACAGTCATTAATCTGGCTTTGCAAGACTAATGTGGATGTGTTTGTGAATGAAGTTGGAATAATTTGGCTACAATGTATTTGTGTATTTGTGTAGAGTAGAGCAAAATTGAAATATGTGACTTTGGTCATTATTATTGTTGTTAACTTTTTGTGACAGTCATCTCAGAAGGATGCAGTCAAAAATGTAGCTATAATTGTTGGTTTTGGAGGATGTCTTTGGATAAAATGACTGAACCTGCTGAGATGATAAAGTTAAAATGTCATTGGTCTGTCTTTGCAGGACTAATGTCCATTTGTATAAGACAAATGTGAATACATTTGCTGTGGCCATTTTTATCACAATCAGTCATATGATGTGTGCATAGATGATAAAGTGCTGTAAGTGTTAAGTACAGATATTTGGTGTGTTATAATCTCAGCAGTTTGAGTGGTCTTTTATACTTGAAATGTTCTGAAATGGGCAGTTTTGTCATTATTGGTTCATACATATTTTACTACTTACAGGAAAAATGTTCAAAACTGCAACTTTAAAACTCACTAGCAACTGTTGCTGTATTAAAAAAAAAAGTACAATTTTAAACAATCAAGAAGGTGAATCATAGAACACATGAATTTATGCATGGCTCTAAAGATGTGTGTAGGTACCCATGGTTTAAAACAGCCTGGGACCCAGGGTATACTTAATCCACCCCTTACCAGATTTATTTTTAATGAATGTGAAATTCAAGGAAAGAGTTTTGTTGTTCCTCGTGCTAACTCTGTTTTCAATGTGAAAGTGCTTTGTTTAACAAAATGCCATCAGTGTTTGTCCTATAAACTTTGAAATAAACATTTTAAATTAAATCCAAATCTCTGTAATCATTATAAAAGTAAAGAAGAAAATAGATACTGACAGATTTGAACAGTGTTCATGGTAACTGGGTAGATAAAGCCAAGTAATGGGACAGTGGAATGGCCCGGGGGGCTGGTCCGTTACCCTGCCTAGAACCTTATTTGATCATGATCTGCCTCTGACCTCCATAGCATCTTTTTTAGTCAAAGTCAGTCTCCTAAAGCTTCCAGCATAATAAGACAAAGTTTGGGCAACATTATTGCACTGCTGACCAGTTGTAGGTATCTAAATAAAAACTCTATTTCCTCTAAGCACTCCTTGCTTTGGTAAAGATTGACATATTCATCATTACAGAGAGTTGTGTCAAGTTCAATAGAACTCCCCAGCAGCACAATGCTTCATTGCTTATCATATGTTCAGGTCCAACCCTTCAGTCAAAGGCACAAAAGGCAATGTAGTCTTCATATTCTTAAAAAACATTTTACCTTTGGACTTATTAGCCAAGATAATGATCTAAAACTTCTTCACATCCAACTTCCTATCAGCAAAACACTGCATCACATCATTGCAAATTATAGGACCACCTGTATGTCTCCCTCTGCTTATACCTGCTATCTAACTAGCTTGGAGTCCCTATGTATTAAACTTAATATCATTCTACAAGGACTAATTGATTTCAGCTACCTCTTCATAAACTAAGAGACCTATATGGCCTCAAACACGTATACCTAGAAATATTTGGACCAGTTAGTCCACACCTCTACCAGAGGAGATAATTTCCTTGACTTGGTCCTAACCAGTATGGAAATATGGGGCAGTTGTACTCCACAACAATTATAACCTCCTCATAGGTTAAATCTGATCATAAATCAATCACATTCACCTCAAGACTGAAGGCTGTATCAGTCACCAATATCTTGGTTTTCAGGAATTATGTGAAAACTTATCTACTAAAACTGAATGATAATCTGGCTAAACTCATAAGCTATCCCCACTTAGATGGCCCCAGAAATAATGCATAATCCTTCACCTCAAAGTTCTCTAAATATGTAAATAGCTGCAGAGATAAATCTACATGCCTCATAAATAAATAAAATGCCAAATTAAAAAAAAAACCCTTTGGTGGAACCCTAAAATTATTGGACTCTGCCACAAAAGAAAAAAAAATAATTTTATACTGAAACAAACTCAATTCTGAACGTGCCAAAAATGACCTGATTAAATAAATAAAGAAGTCTGCAACCTGATGAAATCAACAAGGCCAGATATGAGGTAAAAATAACAACCCAGGCAAAGGATAACCAAAATCCTTCTTTAATTACACTAGAAACCTCAGAAACAGAGCCCAGCATTGTTCAGAACTAATACTAAGTTATACCACTAACTCTCACACAAAGGACATGGCTGATAAATTTAGTGCAAACATCACCCCTCTCCCCCACCAGTTTTCCCAGTCACATACAAGAAACTAGCCCCACAAAAATAATTCCTGAGAGCAAGTAATAAATGCACTGTTGAAGGCAAGAATGCCACTTCTATGAGGCCAGATGACATACAAGGCTGTCTACAGGTTAGCCAGAAACATTACCTCTCTGACCTCTTGCAAAAGATATTCAATCTTAGCCTCTAAACAAGCTTTGTGTCAACAAATGTTGGACTGCCACAATTATATCTTTGCACAAAGGTGGGCATCAACAGAAACTGGCAAATATAGACCCATACATCCGATGAGCCTCATCTATAAGGTTATGGAAAGAGCCATTATGGAATAAATGAATAATGATATAGGGGACCTACAGACACGCAGCACATGCAAGTATGGATTCATCATGGTCAGATCCTGCTTAAGTAACCTTGTAGACTTCTTTGAAAAAGTAACCAGTGCAATGGAAAAGGCAAACCCATGCACACTGCATATCTAGACCTCACAAGACTGCTGTTGCTTTTATTTATTTATTAATTATGCTCTCTATACAGTCCATGGTTGTGTGTGCATAGTTTGGAGAGAGCGGGTACAAAGGAGTAGATAACACAAGTATTTGCTATATTCCTGAACTGCAGCTGTAGTTTATTTACACTGCTTTCTGCAGCAGAATCATGCAGATGAGGAAAGGGAATACTTTTTCTCATCAGTGATCTTTGTAATTTCTCCATAGCTGTGTCACTGTCAACTTAGTATATTTAAGTAGGGGTTGCAGGGCACATATAATGAATACTGGAGGGAGATCTCTCTGCAAAAATGCATTTTTGCTTGTTTATTTTATTTTATTTATTTATTTGCTTACTTATGCATTTATTTGCAGAGGATTTTTGCATGTTACTGAGTACAGAGTATGTTGATGTAATGTGACTTTGGTGATTGTTTTGATGTTTTATGTCTTTGTTCTACTGACATGTACCCCAAGTTACAAAGGCCATGCAGCCTGGTATTTAATACCAGCCATTGAATTATAATTACTCATCAGCAGGCATATAAGATTCAAGAATTCAAAAAATCCTTTTACTTATACAATGTCAGTGGCTCAGCAACCTATTCACCTCTTTTTGTTCAGAAAAATCTGAAAGTTGCAGTTTCTATCCCCACATCAGGTGAGTGGTGTTATATTCCCAGTGCATGAAGGGCTGATGTCCACTGGATGAGCTCTTAAACTGAGGTCCCATCTAGCTGTAATTATAATAATTCAACAGGGTATTAATGACTCCCCTGCACTTGCTCTTAAAAAGCAGATGTGATCAAATGTTAAATAATTAATGAAAATCATATATATATCTTACTCAGGATTTCTTTCATAGTTTCCTTAATTGTGTCCATTTTATTGCCAGGAGGAACTGGAGACTCTCCTTGCAAGCACAGGCAGGAAGTTTACTGCAGGAAACACACACACACACACACACACACACACACACACACACACACACACACACACATGCAGTCTTGTAGACACATCAAAACAGAAGAATGCTACTTCACCTACATGTATGTCTTTATAATGATGGAATAAACAGACCCCATTTTTAAACACACAAAGATAATCTGAAAGCATGCAATACTTTTGAGAAGACCGTTCTACATTTCATTGCTCACATATTCTATTAATCCTGTGGTATATTATTTTATAGCTCTAAAATATGTCCCTTATTTAAACATTTGCTTACCTAATACTATGCATTACATTTGTCATTTTCCATGTTAATGTAACACAAGAGAGTGCTATTTTTTTCAGGCTACTCCATTTAAACTATCATTAAAACTTGGCATGTACTTTTACTAACACCCTATATCTTTGACCATTTTCCTTCATAATGTGTTCATTTTTTATTCTTTGTATTCATTCCTATTCCCACTTTATTAAGTATTACACAAATATTTAAAATTTTAATTTCACAAAATAAATATCCTCAATTTCAATTTCCTTTTAACTCTGGGAAATTCTTTTTATTATACAGCCCTTTCTCGGCACATTTTCTAAGTTTCCTTCCATCTTTTTACTTTCTCTGCTACTTCTCAAGCTGATCACATACTTCTATAATGGTAGTAGTAGTTTGCTTAACTGTATTGATAATGTATTCCATATATTGGGAAAGCATTGAGATAAGAATCCATCCCTAAAGCAAAGTAATTCTTTTTTTTTTTTTTTTGTGTATATTTAGGTTCCTAGTAATGGTGTTAATAGAGTGTCTAATTCTGGAAAGAAATAGGAGGTCAAATCATATTGAGTCTTTCACTGCTCAAAAATGTGAGATACAGGTCACCTCAAAGCAGCCAGTAAGCTACTCAGTATAAGAAGAGCTGTACTAATCTATTAGGATAGTTGAAGGATTTAAGGCCTTTATTTTATTTTTTTTAGTTAAATATGTTGCAGCCTTTCCAGATCAGCAATGTGTTTGAATTATATATGCCAAAGGAAAGAACAAGTGATAAGATGACTTCTTTGGCTGTTGAGGATATTCCTTTGGAAAGTAACTGGGACAGATAAAAAAACTTCCTTGTTGTACTGGAATCCTGATGACTGAATGAGAAAAAGTTGTCCACATAAGTATAAATATCTATTTGAAATGGGGTGCCACATATAACATAAGGTAAGAGAAGCTTTTTTTCTGAATGCTACTATGCTGCACTTTTTTGCATACCCCTGAGGTGGTACCACTGGGGCTGACAGAAAAGATGGCTGTTTTGTGGTCAGATTTAACCAGGGATGAATAGATGTGGGGCAGGGTACAGGCTGAGGCTAGATTGGTAAGGACTAGATCAAGGATGTTAGAGATTTTAGTGAGTAGTTTTCCAGTTTGCTCCGGTGCATCCGTATTAATAAAGTCTTGGAAATGTTGAGAATATTCATTTTTAGAGGTGTTAAGTATGCCAGTCAGTGCTTGGATAAAATCAAAATGCGCAAGGGGAGGTAACAAGAAAAAAATCAGCAGGCTCCACAAAACAGCGTACCAGAAGTTTATTTGTCCGCTTTCATCAAACGACTTCTTCAGAATAGTTTAACAATAAAAAATCTCAGTCTTAAATACACTGGCTAATGATGCAATAAAACAATTAAATAAATTTACATGCTTAATTAGGTTGTGTCATAAAAAAATGAATAAACATGTCAAAAAAAGAAGGAAGCTACCTCAACCTTGTTATTAACACACAACTTACGATGTTTCAAAAAACATTTAAGATTAATAAATTCATTTAAACCTGGCGTCCTATCTGATTTCAGCCTAATTTGCCAAATAGTTTCTCTTTGCTCTAAAAAATTTTTAAAATCCCCATCTCTCATATCAATGGAACATACTTCTAATACAGAAAAAAAGAATTTTTTAAAAAAACAACAAACAGAGGAATGCTTGTATAAGGCATTTGTACTGTCATTGGTTTTTATAGCATACAAGTGCTCTTTAATACGTGTGCTTAATCTCCTAGTGGTCATTCCCACATAAAATGCCGGACAAGCGGAACATAAAGCTATATAGACAACACCAGGAATTCAGGTAAAATGCAGTTTGAAAAAAAAAAATTGCAATAAGAAAGCAATGAACTGAGTAGTATAAAAGTTTAATAAAACAATAACAAAGCTTTCAGGTAAAAAGAGCAAGTAACTTTTTATTATGTGATAAAAAAAGGTTTTATTGTTTTATAAAAACTTTCTATCTCTTTAAGATGAAATAATGGATTCTATTGGCTGTGATGTATTTGAAATAGTTTAAACTGGATTGTAGTAGGATATGATAGTCAGTAATGATGAAGTGTTTTTTGACCTGAAAGCTTTGTTGTTGTTTTATTAAACTTTTACTGTACACAGTCTGTTGCTTTCTTATTAATTTTAAATAAGACAATGGTATTTCTGACAAATACTGATGCGCCACTTATCCAAGGGCATGGAGGCATGACAGGTGCTAAAGTTTGGTATACAGGGAGTGTTATCATTGTATTCAAACCATGTCTTTGTAACTATTCAGATTTGAATGTTTTCAAGTTGGAGGAGGCCCTCAAGTTCTGGCATCTTTCTATGTAGACTCCTAGTGTTGAGTAGTGCCAACATTATGTTTCCCAAATTTGGATTTGAGTTTATGTAGAAGTGTTCAGTAGGGACAGCCTGCATAAAAAAAGCACTAAGGGGGTAGGAAAAGCTTTAGCCAGAAAGTGGAAGTCCTAGTATGTGAGGTGTATGTCATCTCTGATGAAACAAGAAATTGTAGCTATCATCTCATGCCAAGCCAACACATACTGGAGCTCCTTAGAATGACATCAAATACCTTTCCAAATGTTAAAGCCGATTATCTTGTCTTGCCAGTTAACCATCAAACTTTGTGAAGGCAATGTACTACTCAAGACCAGTGCCTTTCCTGCCTGTAGCACACGTACACTAACTTCTGTCACATCACTGTGTATGTTACTCAAGCTGTAGTTCCTCAGGTCCTTCACTCCCTCATGTACCACCACTAGGTTATAGTCATATTTGTCTGGTTTATAAGACCTTTGGATCCAGGTAGTGGACAAGCAGGTTACAGTCACCCTGTTTTAGCCCAGTCTATGAGTGTGGAATTTGTATGCCTAACTTTAGAGTCACCTATGACTAAAACATTGCCCTGTGTGTAAGCCGCCTTATTGGGTCCTTCAGGCCTGAGATCACTTTCTGGTGATTTTTGGATTATCTGTGTGAAGTTACAGGATGTGGGAGTGCAGGATGAATAGTCATTGCCTTGTGCACTGGAAGCTGATGTCTTTTAGAGGATGTTCTAAGAGGCTTTGGCAAATTTGTCTTAACAAACTCAGCATAATTTATTGCCTTAATGGTGTACTGTGACTGATCTGGTGTTGCAGATAAATAATATTTACCAATGGTGGATTGGTGCTAGAGGTTTGCCTCCATGGTTCTTTGACAGTTGCAGCTCTCTGATTGTATTATCAATTCACAGAAGCAATGAACAGTCAGTAACATAAGGTGGAAACATAATGCTTTTGAACACCTAATGCAATCAGTCTGGCCACAGAATGGGTGTAAACAGACTGTTGAATCACATTGCCACAGCATGAAGGACCAGGACTGGTTGTAGTATTTAGGAGTTAGAGAGAAGCTATTACATAAGGCCCAGAGATTTATGGGTGAAGTAATTACGATGATACTATGAAGGTAGGTTAGATGGTGGCAATACTTACTGAAAAGACAGAGTTTGGTTAGCCATGAAGGATGAATAATGGTGATTTACATATTGGCTACTATCAGGCTATTATTAGTGCTGAAAACAAACATAGCAAATGGAGCAGGAAATCAGCTGTCTAAGCAATTTAATGAAGCACAATACAATTGTACCTTGTTTTTTCACCTTCTATGGATGAAATCATTTCAACTTTGTTTTATTTAATTCTTTAATTGCCTACATTTTGTTAATATACATGAGGGAAACCTGTCAACCTTTTTCTTTAGTGTTCTTGCCCAGCCTATTCTTTATAAAGGGGGTGATATTGTTAGCAAGCTCTTAGTTTTGGAAAGTAAGTTTATCCTGAATTTTAAAACACTATCCCCTATGGGGTCTTAATTTAGAGGTTAATTTAGGCAATTAAAGTTGTAAAATAAAGATGTATAAAGTATAATATTTATTTTGTATTTAATATGCAAATAATTCTGTTATATTGTACTGTGAAATTTGTCCATATATATTTATATGATTATGTTATTTAATATAGTGTTTGCACCTTTAAATGTTTAATTGCTTGATTAGGGGGTTGATGTATAAAAGTATGGCTGTTGTTGAAATGATTTCATCCATAGAAGGCAAAAAGCCGAGGTACCAGTGTATTGTGCTTCATTAAATTGCTTCGACAGCTGATTTCATGCTCTGTTTGCTGTGTTTTTTAGGGGTTTTTTTTTTATACATTTGTCTTTAGTATATTACTAGTGCTGGTCTGACTGCAACTATGCTCAGGTAGGAATCAATGCCCCTTTGCTCCTTCTCTCAGTAGCAAAAGGGAACCACTAATCCTAAGCTGGTTCCCAAGAAGCAGTTTTCAAGCTTGCCAGTGATTGTGAGTTGCCAGAGAAGCTGGAAAGTAATCTTTTTTTTTTTTTGCATGAAAGAGTAAGTCTTCCAGTAGGGCTACAAAATCTTATGTGATAACCCATGAACAATCATGCCCAATGTGACTATGAAAGATGAACAGTCAAAAACAATGTTAGGTTCATATAAACAACATAGCTTCTTGCAGTCATTTGAGGCAACCATATTACCTACTTGAACAAATTCCTATTATATGGCACCTTGCTAAGGACTTGTGGGTATCCTTACTCCTACTTGTTTCCTATACCAAGGGGCGAACCCAGAGCAGGAGGTAGACCACCTTAGACAAGAAACTGCTTTCTATAACCAATACTTTATCAAAATATGAAATGCCTAGGTAATACTTTGCAATTTTATACACATTTTTAACTTTATTTATTTATTTAACATTTGTTTATCGGGAAAGTCCGACTGGACACAGGTCCTTTTTCAGCAGAGGCCCGGGGAAAAAAGCTCCATGAGTAACAGTAAATTTTCATGCACACATTACAATAATCAAAAAAGTATAAAGGAAACAGCTTCCTCCACAGAAGCAAGATGACAGACATTTTCTTCCCTAAGGACAGTTTCCATTGTAACAGTCAATCATACTCTGCCCTGTTGTTACTCTGAGTGATATCACACCTGATCCCATCTTTGCTTTGTTAGAAGTGATCATATGTGGTAGCTTCATCCATATATTCATAGGTTCATAGTTCTTATGGGCCATTTTAAGCTTAGCCAATTTCTCTTGAAGGTGATAATCAAACCCTGTACCTTCAGTCTGTGAGGTAAGCATCTTAACTTTTTTTTACTTGTATTTATTAGCATGCATTACCGTATAGCTGGCTCCAGGGATGGATCTCACTATTCCTTTCCCTGGTGCAGTTCAATATATCAATCTTCCATTATATTTAGTGTGCTGACTGATATTGATATACTGCTGGAAACTCCTTCACTGACTACTTGTGCAGGATACAGCATTCTCCCTTGTTTAATTTATATAATTCACAACATTTTCTATATTATTCTGTACAAATTATTCTGTTTTTTCTGTCTCTTTTAAGCTCTGCTGATTAGAATTGCTGTACCCCCCCCCCCTTGTTAATTTTTCTACAAGTCTTTGCTGATAAATTTGGATGCATTCATTTTTGCAAATTTGCTTTATTCAATATCTGCAACATTTTGCTCTACTATTTTACAGGCAGTCCAGGGGCCTAAAGAGATGAAACTCTGACTGTGGCCCAAACACCCTGAGTTTGATTAGTAACTCAGGCATTAGCACAGGTATAAAACCAACATGTGTGGAAGCAGAGACAAACAATAAAAAAACTGCCTCCAGGCGCCAATAACTAGTCCCCGACTCCACAGTGGTATAAATAACATTTTTAATGGTAAAACTTCTACGAAAATCAAAAAAGGTCAAGCGCTTTCGTCAAGAATGACTTCATCAGAACAATAAAATGAGCCACAAAATTCCATTTTATACATTTTCCTTAATAAGTCAATTAAATCTGGACAATTAAGGTTTAAAAAGACAGTCCTATAAAAATCTTAGTATCAAAATTGTAACACTTCTTTGTCATTTGAATACATATAAAGAGGAAAGAACAATTCAATCTAGTAGAAATAGTTTATAACTTAAGTTAAAAAATATTAATAGATAGAAAATATTTTTAAAAATTATAATCTACTAGCTCTGAACTTTAGTTCAGGTTTGATGCTGATGGAATCATTTATACCAGGAAACTCAGCCCCATTTAACCTAAGTTGCCATTTAGTTTCAGCCCTTAATAACTTATTAGTCCAATCCCCCCTCTAAAATCAGCAAAAACAACTTCCAAAATACTAAATTTAAAACTATGGGAGGGGGTGGATTTAATATGTTTAAATAGAGCATTCCTTTCATCCTGTCTCCCTATACTATGACAGTGCTCATAGATTCTACGGTTCAGTTTCCTTTCTGTCTTGCCAATACAGGAAAGGTGAAGCCATTTGTTCTGTGAAGGAGTATGAGGTCATGGAGAGTCAGGAGGTCATGGCAAAAAAAAAGCCAGACAATGTATCACTGTGGTGTCTATAAAAGATTAAGTACAGATAGAGAGTTGCTCGTAGGTCTGGATTACTGAGGCTCTGGGGACCATTCTTATTTTTAGATAATGATCTCTGCATTCTCTCTCTCTCGCTCTCTCTCTGTCAAGTTAAACAGTATGTTTAGGCAAATACATGCTAAAAGGGGCATTGTATTCAATAATAAGTCTAATAAGAGATGGGAACAGAGGAATTAAGAATTATTTTGATATATAAGAGATGTTTGAAAATTTGATGAGACAAATCAAAGGCTTTCCAACTATGGAGACGCAATGGCCAAAAGATAAGAAATTATGAAAACGAGCACCTAGGTTGCTTGTAACAACATCTGATTAGATGGAGTGTGTCACCTGTGTGGTATAGTATGGAAATGTTTTTTTTTTTTTCTTTCATTTTTTTCACCAGAATTAACTATACTACTTTTTTTTTCATTTCCTTCAAGAACATTATCTTTGCACCAGTTGATAACATTGTCTAGCTAATGCTGGAGCAATTGTGGGTCAGTAGAATATTGAATACCAATACCCAATTTATAGTCGCCTGAAACTTAAATAACCACAGGCCAGAAGTGTTGAATTGATGGCTGGAGTAATAAATAACAAACAGATGAGGGCCTAGCACTGCGTCCTGTGATACCCACTGGTAAACTTTTTGCTTCAGAAGAAGCACCTTCTACTCCAGCCACATGGATTCCATCAGATAATCAATTACCTATCCGCCACACAACATATGGTTTTATATTTAAATTTATAAGTCTGTCAATAATGCTTACATGGGAAATAGTGTCAATGGCCTTGGCCAGGCCTAGATATGCCATTTGTACTGCTTAACCACTATCTGCTGTTTATGATACTATGGGGTTAAAGAGGCTGGATTTTTCTTTAACAAAGCTGAACTGATGAGGGTACAAGATTAATATGAGGATCCAGTGTTAAGAACTTTTCAATGTTCAGATTAGTGAGATCTGAGATAATATGTTATATAGTTTTACATATGAAGATATTGAGACTTATGGGTCTATGGTTACCTGGGTCAGTAGCTGGGCTACCTTTGTATTAGCAGCATTATAGTGGTTATTTTGCAATAGCTAAATGATATTAAAATTCAGTTTCTAATAATACATTGAAAAGTAAATGTGTGGAACTTAATATACTTATGTGTCTGTGAGGATAGCAGGAGTGACAACAGTAATGATACTCTGTCACCATTTTATACTTGGTTATCTGATGGTGTCATGTAGGCTTGAAATTGTACATCTGTGTGTGTGTGTGTGTGTGTGTGTGTGTGTGTGTGTGTGTGTGTGTGTGTGTGTGTGTGTGTGTGGGTTACAAATATTTATTTTCGTCCATGTTCTGACAAAAGGGTTCAATTAATCTGCCCTTTCAAAAAATACAGACTTAGTTGAAAGTTTTCAGGTAGTCATTCCTTAAATCATTCATTACTACATGATGTGTGTGCATGTCTGTTTGTGTGTGTGTGTGTGTGTGTGTGTGTGTGTGTGTGTGTGTGTGTGTGTGTGTGTGTGTGTGTGTGTGTGTGTGTGTGAGAATATGTGTTTGTATGCATGTAAGGTTGTGTGTGCGCCTGTTTAGCTTTTCTTCACAATCATGAAGAAGAAGCTCCATTTCTGGGCTTTTGTAAACTTTGTGTCTTGTTTTCATCATATTTTTCTTTGTCTTTTGAAAATGCTTGAAATACAGTCCTTTGCAATATTACAGCAGCCAGATTAGGAAAAAGGGGAGCTCACAGTGAAATGGTTTTCAGTTTTTAATTTTGACTCTGATTTTTAAACTTGTTTTTCTGTATGGTAGCATCCCACAATCTTAACAGATATGACAGGAGTCCTGCTACTAGGTATGCAAATTGCATGCTAGATGTTCAGATTTTTGGTCAGATTTCCATACTTTTTAATTCTTTTTAAGAGCCTTTGTCCAGTTACTCTGCACATCTACCACCTATCTCTCAACCAGAGAAAGATCTCTACTTAAAGTTAGTGGTAGAGGAAAAGTGAGACACAGCTGATGATGAGGTACAAAACTACTGAACCGTCATCCTCTGTGGTGCAAAAAGATGGTAGCATGCTGTTGTCTTTTGGCTTTTCCTGGTTAGGGGTCACCACAGCGGAACTCCGGTCTGCTAATGATTGGCAGTAGATTTTCACAAACGCCAAGGTGCCAGCTTGATTTAACCTTCAACTAAGGTATGCCCATTTACGCATGTTTCGAACGCCCACCCAACCGCAGGGAGGACATGCAGACTCCACACAGAAGGCACTCCCCGCACTCCAGCTGAGAATCGAACAGGAGAACCTCTTGCTGTGAGGCAACAACGCTACCGCTGCACCACCGTGGAAGTACAAAAAAGATGGTAGCATGATTACTCAAAATAGAAGACATATTCAGTAGGTTCCCAATAAGTGTCAACCTAAATACAATGTTCTACAAAACCAATTGAAACAAGCTAAGATGAGAATGATCAGATCATTTTCCAATAAATCTGTGCATGTATCATCAACAGATCTATGTCAACTGAAGGTTTTTGACAAGCATGAAAGTTTGACTCTAAGTATTTGCGGTGACAGATTGTGTGCTGTCCTACTAATGCAATCGAATGTGTCTGTTCTTGTTCCTGACCCTGTTACCTCTGTTTTGTCAGGTGACTGTAAAAATTCTAATGCTTGTTATAACAGCCTGCCTCAGAGTTTTCTCTCCGTAGGTTTTCATTCTATTTCCAGTTCCAGTTTGGGCATTTTCAAATAACCAGTAATGATCAAGAAGTATAAATACCACATTGTTTCCAAAGAGTTATGACACAGTGATGTGGACAGTTAAGTAATTTTGCAAGTTTAGTGCAAAAGGAGAAAAAGGTTGCCCAGTTAAACCACAAACAATCTGAAACAAGGCAACAATAAGGAGATATTTACTTATTGTTGCCTGTTTTTTGAATTTTGCAAGTTTTACTGGAACACATTCAAAATGTTTCTTAAATAACTACATTGTTTGCATGAATTATCAATGTGCATTTTGAAAGATTACTCCAGAGTGTTGAATTCATGGTACATTATTGGCTCACTATTGTACTTCATAATTTAAGAAAAAAAAGGTTTTCCTCTTAAGAGGTGATGTAATTTTAAGTAAAATAAAGCTGCTAGAGTGTTTGCATTTATTGTGGCTATGTAACATAGCTATTGCCAATTTAAGACTACAATATAATATTTTTAAGCACCTTTATTGAATTATCAGTTGTGACATAGACAAATTGACATTTTAACACTGTACATATCTCATCATATCATATCATATCACATTGCATTTGTAAACTGGAGTTAGTTGGTGCAAGATGCCCAGACGTTAATATCGTTTTTGTTGAACTGCCATGGTGTTCAGAAATAAGTTACCCGTCTGAAAAAAGCTGATGGTTTATCCTGAGACTTTTAAGACTACCAGCAAACATAAACAGGTACACACAGGTGCACACCCTAACAACTATAGAGCACCTGGAGGCATGAGTCAACATCAAATTGTGCCATTTTTTTCAGCCCCTGATAAATTATTGTCCATCACTGAACTGTACACAAAAATAATCAGCTGCTTGACAACCAGACTGAAGGGCCTGCTTTGGCTGTTAGGTGTCTTATAATCAAAAAAACAACATCATACCATCAACTGTTTACTCGCTATAATACCTTCATGTAGAGGCCATCAAAGATGGAAATACTTCCTTTGGTAATCTCTCCAGTCTAGTCACATTGTTCCCTGTTGGACTGGAAAAGATCTATCAGTTTTGGAGGGAAAAAATGATATGAGACATAGGTATGGAAAAAAAAGAGCTGAAAGTGCATTTCTTGCTGTAGATTATATGTAGGGTTGTCCCTCTGCAGGGATTGTGGGACAAATTGTAGTGCAAGCTCTCTATAAATTTACTGCAACTGCAACTGAAAGCAAAGCACATGGAACTTCTTACACGCTGAAAATCTATACAAGAGGGAATACACTTCTCATTCATTCAGACAATGAGATAGCTGTGTCATACATCAGGAACCAGAGTAGGACAAAGAATTATTAGCTTTTGTGAAAGACTCAGAGGATCATGGACTTTGCTATCACCATCCTTAACATTAAAACTGCAAAATGTCTAACAGGCACACTCCACACTGGAGTCAACTCACTCTTCAGGGAGCAAGACCTGTGCAATTTGATTTTTCATCTAGTCATCTTTCAACAGTTCTTCAGAGACCTTACTGTTATGTCCAGATACCACGTAAGTTGGTACGGCCTTCACCACAGATGCTTTGCCATTGCCAAGAACATGCAAAAGTGTCAATATTTTCTATCTTTTGCCATTGTTATGAAAGTGCTCAACAAAATAAGCTAGTTAAAAGCAATTGCTCTACACTGGTCCTGCAGACAAGAGTCCACCTTTCTAAAAGCAGTGTCAGTATTCCACCTCTGGTCAGTTCCTTGATATGCAGACCACCTGTCTCATTGCCAGGGTCTCCATGCTTAATCACTATCTCTCCAGTTGATGGCTTGGAATTTGAAAGGCAAAGATTGTTAATGAAAGGTTACGATCTAGCAGCTGTAAAATGAGCAGATAAGACACTCAGACCCATCCAGTGATTTCTACCAAGATGCTATCAAGATGCTATGCAAGATGTTTAAAGACAGCAATAAGTACAGTTCCCTTGACTTTGCATGACTGTCAACATTTGGGCTTTAGTCAAAGATCCCTTTGAACCACTGGTCTCAGAACTCATCTTCTGAATTTCATTGAAAACTGCATATCTTACAAACATTTACTCAACCTGTGGTGGTTGGATATTTCTTTTACAACAGCTTTATTGACACCATCAGCAGTTACCAGAACAATAAAACAGCAACAGAACTGCAAACAAAACACAATAATGAACACAGAAATAAAGAGTAAAAGCCAAGATATAATCAAGAAAGAAATCAGCATCATGTTTTAAGCTACTTGTTGCTCTGTACGATAACTCCTCAAGAATACTTTCAGCTGTGGCCATAGAAATGCTAATAAGTCATGTCAAGAATCAATACTCCTAAATATATTTGTTGATGCAGTTCAGTCATCCACACGACCCCCCCAGTGAAACTTTTATGTAATTGATTTACTCATCCAAAGTTTCATGGAGATTCAGGACTTCTGGTATATTCCATTTATAAGTAATATAAGAATGGATTACTACAGAGGACATAAGAGCCACAGCTGCTGCTGAGTAAAACTAACTGACCTCCCTAGCACTTCTGCCAAAACTGTCCCTGCATTGCAGGCCAAATTCTACAACTACTGACCACTACTTTGGTATGCACCCATAAGTCTTATACCTCAGTGCTGGTCCCAAATGTGCCCCTCACTTCCACACTGACTCCCTGACAAGTGGAACAGCTGTAACCCCAGGAAAAGCCATTGACCATACTAGGCACTAGAGATCAATATCTATCCATCCAGAATTATACTGTTTTTTGTTTTTCAAAATGATAAGGATTAGAATTATGTTTTAACAAAAGTCTCCATAAGCAAGACAGATTTTCACCATCTGACCTGCCAACCTTCATAGCAGAGGTCTTTCTCAAAGTTGATGCTTACCTGTCAGTTATCTGTTTAATATGAACTTGATATATCACTAACGCCTTAACTGCAAGTGCTTTGTCTGTAACTGATGGTATAAGGCCAAAAAGTGCATGAAAATGAAAATAGGAGATCACATAAAAACATATCTGAGCCTAAGCTATTGCCACATAGATGTCGTGGGAAGATTACATTAATCATTTAAACTGAAAGAAGGCAAAGGCCCACTGACCATCAAATTGCTGCATAACGTCATCCACCTTCCTAATGCCAGTCGCAGTCCAAAAAAGGTCCTTCACTGTTAATTGTTGGAAGTCCCATATTGGGACTGTTGAATCCCCACACTGGCTCATAGATGTCTAATCCATATACATGCTGCCAGGCCCTGAAGGTAACCGGGAGATTGTACCAGTAACCACACCAAATAGTCAAACGAAACTCAAGTAAATCCACCAGGAAAGGAAGCAATAGAATCCAAACTCAGGACTGTTTTTAATGCTTTCACTCACTTTATTAAAACTGAGCTTCTTCAGAAAAAATACCTCACTCACTACAATCACTTAAATACTGTTATGTCACTGAGTCACATGACCCATAATTTAAATCAATTAAGCAAATAGAATAATTACTTGATCTAAATAAATGAAAAAATAATATAAATACATATCAATAGATGTGTCTATATAATGTATTGTGATGTCTATACACATTTAAACATAATTAATATATATATATATATATATATATATATATATATATATATATATATATATATAACCAACTTTTTAAACCATTTTAAACTTGAAAACCATGGTAACTTTGTCTCAAAGGAAACTATCTAAACTTTGCTAGTTGTAAAAAGCATTTGATATTGATAGTACCATTGAGATCTGGTGTTTGGTCAGCAATTAAAGATATCTGCCATAAACTTTCACAGCATTCAAGCAAAGTCTTGTAATCACCAGTGAAAAGTTCAGAATTTACCTTTTCTAACAAAAAAAAAGAAAACTTTTTAAAGTAAGGGCAAGTGCAAGCATGAACAGCCAAAGCATTGGCAATGTCCTTCTTTTTTATGTCTAAACAGTGTTCATAAATCCTTTTATTAAGTGCTCTGATAGTCTTGCCAATATAAAAACTGCCACATGAATCACGCTTGGCACAATAAACAACATTAGTAGTATTACATGTGTAATGTTCTTAAATCATAACCCCTTTGTGCAAAAAACTGCTTGAGTTTTTGAACCTCAATAATAAAGACCGACTGTTCACTGGTCAGCCTACTAAGGCGTATAAATTGACACTTAACAACCCCACTTTTCATGTGACGGGGATGTAAACTTTCTTTATGTAAATATTGATTTACAAATGTAGTCTTCCTAAAAATTTGACTTATAAAACTTTTGGAAGAAACATCAAATATTAGTGTATATCTAAAAAAATCTATGGAATCACCAAATTTGTACAAAGGGGTTATGATTTAAGTTGGCTTGACCAAATATTTAAAGAAGTTTTAAAGCTAAGAGATACCTCAGCTTGTCCAATTTTGAAAATTAAAGATGGAGAGATTTCTTTAGTTGGTACCAACATGAACTCTAACCATTTTTCCCTTGCCTTTCCTATTCCTATTTGCAATGAGATGCTAAGTATTAGGAACATTATTTTAGACTATTGGAAGGTTATGATGGGAAATATAGAACTTGTTAAATGTGCAGGGGACAGGCCTTTTTTTACCTATAAAAGGAATATTAACATCAAGTCTATACTAGAGAACCACAAGTAGGTAGTTCCATTTGTAAGATCTTCCATTATTTTGGGTAGTTTTTCATGTGGACATTGCAAACAGTGTAGGTTTATAAGTAATGCCTCGAATATTAAATTTAAACACATTGGTAGGACTTTTTTTGGCCAAAGAATGTTACACATGTAATACTACTAATGTTGTTTATTGTGCCAAGTGTGATTCGTGTGACAGTTTTTATATTGGCAAGACTATCAGAGCACTTAATAAAAGTAGTTATGGACACTGTTTAGACATAAAAAAGAAGAACATTGCCAATGCTTTGGCTGTTCATGCTTGCACTTGCCCTTACTTTAAAAAGTTTTCTTTTTTTTGTGTTAGAAAAGGTCAATTCTGAACTTTTCACTGGTGATTACAAGACTTTGCTTGAATGCCGTGAACATTTATGGCAGATATTTTTAATTGCTGACCAAAAACCAGGTCTCAATGGTACTATCAATGTCAAATGCTTTTTACAACAAGCAAAGTTTAGATAGTTTCCTTTGAGACAAAGTTACCATGATTTTCAAGTTTAAAATGGTTTAAAAAGTTGGTTATATGTGTATATATATATATATATATATATATATATATATATATATTAATTATGTTTAAATGTGTATAGACATCACAATACATTATATAGACATCTATTGATATGTATTTACATTATTTATTCATTTATTTAGATCAAGTAATTATTCTATTTGCGTAATTGATTTAAATTATGGGCCATGTGACTCAGTGACATAACAGTATTCAAGTGATTGTAGTGAGTGAGGTATTTTTTCTGAAGAAGCTCAGTTTTAATAAAGTGAGTGAAAGTGCTAAAAACAGTCCTGAGTTTGGATTTGATTGCTCCCTTTCCTGATTGTACCAGTAATGTAAGTGCTTATGAAGCTTCTAGGAAACTAGGGCAAAGGCTGAGGAGGAAAATCCTGCATTCTATATGTGCCCAGATCGAAACATCTTGGCCCTGGCTTACAAACAACTGGACCAAAGTAAGTCTGGCATTCCTAATTTGAAATTAAAGCAAGGAGTAGTTTGTACTGCCTTTCTCTTAATTACCTTATATACCTTAAATACCCTTGTATTCCTTACATAGCCTTCTCCTCTTAGCACCCCAGATAAAAAAGAATTTCATAATTTTACAATAAACTTTATCAGTACTCTTCGCTGGAATATGATGAAATAGGTAAATGAGATGGGGTGCTATAAACATTTGAAGTACAGCAATCCTTCCCAACAGTGAAAAATGCAACTTTATCCAGCTATTGACCCATACAACACATTTATCCCAGAATCTAAGTATCTTAACTTTAACCATATAGTGAATATGAAGGTGGAGGAGGATTCCCCAAATACCTAACCAATGCATATTACTAGCTGAGGTAAACTCCAGGCTTGTCCTCATATAATTCAGACATTGCACTGCAAAATTAGCAGCAAAAAAGCTCAGATTTGCATTTATTTAGATAACAGCCCGGGCCACCTTCTACCATATTCAAAATCATGCAATTATCTAAAAAAATTAGATATCTGTCTTGAATCCATTTAACTCCCACCTCATAACAGTCATGTTCAAGTCTAAAGCTCTGTTTAGTAGTTCATTTGCTACCAAAAAAATAGCAAAGTTGTGAGAAGACGGACTTCTTTTGTCCCTCAAAATAGGAGAAAAGGCTTCAGCAGATGTATCGGTTACTAGAAGACTTGCAAATGGTCATGAATAAAAAAGCCAATGTTCTTAAGTAGCCTACACTTAACTTCCCTTTTTTAAAGCCAGACTGAGATTGCAAATAAGCAAAATAAGTTTGAATGACTGGTTGCAGACAACTTGCCAGAATCCTGAATGCAGCTTCACAACATCATTCAGTTACAGAATTGTCTTATAATTCTCCTCCATACTAGGGTCCTTCCTTGCTTTGGAAGAAAACACTACTCAGGATGGGATAGAAGAGTCATTAACCAGCCCATTATTATGAAATGTCTTGTATAAATAATGTTGGGATATAATAAGCAATGTTTTAAAGAGTTCATCCATTAATCCATCTGGTACTGATGGCTTACAGTAGGGGGGCATCCTGGACAGCTGGGAAGACTTCCTTTGCAGAAAAATGTAATGAAAGAAATTTCCCATTTTCTTTAGAAAGCCCAGACAACTTCTGTTTAGAAATGAAGGCTTTAAATTGCTCACTCATCCCATCTTGACAGGGTATAAGTGGTTAGAGTAATAGAGTTGGCAGAGTTATTGGATTAAATAAAGCCACTAATTTAAAAGTGCTCTAAAAGTTGGGCTACATAAACACCAAGCTTACTGCTTGCCTTACTGTTCTAATTTATGTAAAGTTCTTGATTTTTTAGATTTGTTTTAATCTAATGTGGTTGGTTGTCTAAGAACATGGTGCGCACAAGCAGACCATTGTTTCTATGTCAGTTTATTATATTTGCAAAATGTAATATAGCAGTAGTGATACTGTGCTGGGGCCGGAAGCCATGTTGTGTTTATGAGAGCAGGTTATTTGAGGTCAGGTATTACATCAGCTGCAAATGGATGCATTTCTCTAATATTTTGGAGATGGGGAGAGAGTCGCTTTTGGTCTGTAGTTATTAAACTCTGTAGATGTGCCGTCTTTGCGCAGTGGTATGATATAGGATTTTTTCCACAGTGATGGGATATATCTTTTTGCTATGGGCCTGTTAATTAGTGTGGACAAAGGGAAAGCTATGACTTCTGTGGCCATTTGTAGTCTGACGGTAGTTGGTTTATTGCTACGAAAGTAGTTTTTAGTTTAAGGATCAACTTCCTTATGAGTGAGGTAGGTACTGGACTAAACCTAAGGAGCTGTGGGTGGTTTTGACTGGACAGAGATAGAGAGAGAGGGGCAGATGTATAAGTGTCTATGAGAGATAATACTGACTGCATAAAGTAGGAATGAAACTGTGTTAGGATAGAATCTGTTGTATTGTGTGTTCTGGGAGAGGGAGCGGTGGTCTTGCCAGGATGGAGTAGTTTTTGATTTAGTGATGACCAAAAAAGTTTTGGTTTGTTTTTATGTTTGTCTTGTAGGTTGGTATAATACATTTGCTTATCTTGTTTGACATGGAGTTTTCCAAGGTTTCTAAGATGTCTAAATTGCTGGAAGGCATTTTGAGTTTTATTTTTATTTCAATTTTCCCAGGCTTTATCCCTTTTTGTCATGATTTTTTCTATATTTTGTCAGCCACGGCGAGGGGTTGGACATTATTCTTTTATTACATACTGGTACTGATTATTTAAGATCTGTAAGAATATGTTATTAAAGTGTTCTACAGTAGTTTCTAGGAGCATTGTTCTAAGTACATTCCAGTTATATTGTTTTAATGTTTTATTGAAAATATCTTTGCTGAAATTGGTTGCATTTCATACCTGATTAAAGATAATATGTTTATGTAGGTTATGCTGAGTTCTAATAGCATATGTTGGGATGTGGTCACTTATGCTACCTGAGAGGCAGCTTACTTTTGTCAGTTTGTCTGGTTTGTTTGTAAGAATCCAGTCTAATGCTGAGTGTCTACTTGTAGTTTTATTTATTCTAGTAGTTATTGTTATTAATTGTCTGAAGCTGAACAGGTTTATGGATGCAGTGGGAGTAGTAGAATTTAGGAGTTGCCAGTCTATATTTAAGTCTTCAAGTATTATAGTTTCATGATTAATTTGTTGTGATATCCAATACAGGATGCTTTCACCAGTATCAATGTTATTCCCAGGTGGTATACATATTGCTGTTAAGCATGTAGTTTAAATGTGGGAATTTCCTATGGAAGTAAGGTAATGTTTAGGGAATTTTTATAGATGATTGCTACACCACCTGTGCACTTGTTTTGTCTGCCATGCTTGAATATACTGTATCCTGGGGGGGGGGGGGGGGTGATCTTATTATCCTTTATTTTTTAACCAGGTTTCAGTCGCTATGACTACACCAGGAGTGTATGTGGCAAGGTAGGCATGTATGCCATGGATTTTACTGCACATACTTCTTAGTTCATATTTAGTAAGGTGAGTTTGGGTTCTGTTACTTGCTGAGATTTATTAGGTGACTGGTTTATGAGTTGGAAGTGATGGTTGTATGACTTAGGAGCATCTTATTTAACTTGGGTTTTATCTTTGTTGTAAATAAGGATTAGAAAATGTTAAGATGGCACTGGGTTGGTTGTAGAGATGTAATTTGATAGTTATAGGGGGCAAGGATTAAGACAGTTTGAGAAAGAGAGTCCTGAGTGATAAACAAGAGTGGATGTTACTATTGGGAGAAATTCTATTGCTTGATTTCTTCTGGAGGGAATTGATGGTATTGGTTTGAGGAATATGTGGGTGGTGCTATGGGGTGCATGGGAATTGGAGGTAGAGTAAGGGGGCGGAGTGAGCCCAGGTCTTAGCAAAGGTGAATGAAGTGGGTTGAAAACTTTGCAAAGAGACAGAGAGAAAAAAGCAACCAATGACTTATCTTAAGCAGTCACAAATGTGCCGAGAGAGAAACGTAAAAGGAACAATGCAGTCTAATAGGCCTCTGAACTATTAGATGAAAGTCTTGATTTAATTTCTCTAGGATATAGTTTTAGTAGGAAAGTTAGTCCGATATCACCTTGATCTGACTAATGATGATAACAGTAAAACGTTGCGCTTGACTGTTTTAACAACTGTATACTGTAAGGAGGTTACTATGCACTTTGAAATGCAAAGTCCAAAGGCCACCCCAACCCTTACAGATCAGCAAAACAATGAGAAAGAGTAAGCCAGAATACAGTAGTGGAGATCTGGAAAATTACTGGCTCCAAACTCAGTGGTTACATAAGAAGAGAAATAAACTTAAGGAAGGGAGACAGTAGACTACTAAAAACAATGAATCGCGCACAGTTAAAGGGTAAAGTACCACTGGGACTGTTGTGGTCTAAGAAAATGGAGCTATTATAGTAGACAAAGTTCTTTGTTTAAGGCTGCCATAATATTTATAATTTACATAAAAATATAGCCCACAGTCTGGTACTCAAACTGCAGACTTCACTGTTACATACATAGCTATTTGCTTGTAGGGACACTTTCATAGCAAAATAAAAACCCACTAAAGAGACAGTTGAGTGCACAGAGTCAATATTGATTGTGCACAAATAGTAGCTCAGAGCTGAAAGTGGTTTAATAACAGTCTTGGGCAAGGAGAAATAAGAAAAGGGGGAGACCAAGGATGACGTCCTTGAAGGCATGCAGTTCCACTAAAGAAAATCAGGAGGATATAAATAATGGGAATAGCAAGTCTAAAATAAGTGAAATAATATAAGAGAAAGACATTGTTTGAGCAAGAGCAGTATGAGTAAACGTCAGTGTCTTTTAGGAAGTAAAGAGTAAAAGCTAACCCGCAGGATTATCGGTTATGACATAGGTAAACATGCATTTATACATATTAACAAGTTCGCAGTTACAGACATTATACATCACATATATTCTTCTATATAATTATCATCAATCCAACATTACATAAATTGTTCAATTCCCGCCTTCCCTTAAACCACACTCCTCCTCCAAAACATTATTCTGCATGTAAGATTGTCACCGTTGAAGTGACATCCCAACCCCATGTGCACAAATGGGAAAAGAGGTTGTTGATGAATGGATGGATGGATGGATGGATGGATGGATGGATGGATGGATGGATTGTTCCCGCAATTTCCATTTTTTTCTAAATGATTTCTTGACAACTGTTTTCTAATCATGTTCCAAAGTCTTCTCACATCATCTTCATTTTGGAGTGTGATGTTTTATATACTATAATCTAGGTTGCATTTTGTAACATTTAGTTTTAGCTCATTTTCAATGCACCGGCTATTAACATGTGTATGTCCACTTTGTAGCTTCTAAATATCAGAAGGGGGTTCAAGTATACCACCAAGCTTATAATTGTCAGCAAACTTTGTTAGCCAGAGCTCCTGATTTTTGATTTGGAGATTAGAGAAGTATATGCCAAATAACAAAGCTCTTAGCATAGCATCCTGTGGTATCCCACTGGCTACTTTCATATCCTCTGAGGACACATCTGTCACCTTCACAATGCGGATCTGTCCCTCAGCCAATTTGCTATCCATCTCACTACAAAGTGATCAATGAAGAAGATTTGTTGTCATATAATGAAACAGTGTATTCTGAATTATTTGGGACTTGGGGTGCTCATTTTGCATGTAGGTGTATCTCACAAAGTTGTACTTCAATTTGTGTATGTGTGTGTGTGTGTGTGTGTGTGTGTGTGTGTGTGTGTGTGTGTGTGTGTGTGTGTGTGTGTGTGTGTGTGTGTGTTAGAATTTTTTTTTCTGTAGTGTCTGTATAACAGGGTCCAGCAAATAAGATATCTGACATCACCAAAAGCAGAACAAGTCAATAATTCTAAGAATGAAAAAAAGCATTAAATTAAAAGCAAGTTAAACTACTGGAGAAAATGTGTTGTTTAGCACAGAAATTTCAGTGGCTGCTTTAAGACAAACATAAGGCAGTGTTGATGGAATGATGAGGGACAGAAGAGAGTTGGGAAACCATGTAGGCTCCCAAGAAGTAGTACGGCAAAACTTCTGGTGAAAATCCATAGTATGGGATTTCCTTATGCAGAACAAGCCATGTTATAGTCACATCCTCAGCAACCTTTGCAAACCTCACTAAATGGGTAGAAAAAAGGTAGCAAGCTGAGAACTTCCACATTAAGGAATCACATTCCTAAATGGCACTGTTCTCTGTGTTGTAAGCTTACAAAATGTAATAGCACTTTATGATAAATTATCGTTTAGAGCGTGACACAAGTGAAAGAGTACAGCGTCATCAGGTTGTTCAGGATGATGCTAGTATTGGGTGTGTTTTGAGGCAGGCAGTTAATATGTCTGTTAAAATTCTGATTCTTTTAGTGCATATTTATCAAGCCAACATACAAAATGCAAAATGAATACCTTTTTCTGATCCAGCAACATATCTCAGTTATAGCATAAAAATTAGCACCAGCATCCCACTTTATCAAGAGCAACATCAGCATTAATTTCTTTTTGTTATTTTTATTTTATTTCATTTGATTTACTTTGCTTACCAGAATACAACACTGATCACAGCAGACCATTTGCAGTAGCAGCCTGGGTGAAAAAATTCACAAAACATAAAATAGAACTAATTCACAAACATGGAGTAATCATATAAGGTAGAGAATCCCATAGATAATTGAAACAATAAGCAAGTATTATTAACAGAGTAGAAAAATAAATGTGGATTAATTTTAGTTATTATTATTTATTTATTTTATTTATTTTACATTTGTTAATTGGGTAGTGTCCGGCTCCATAATAATAGTACAAAAATGATTACAAATATTTCACAAAGATTTACAAAGAATATACAAAAAGTTTAACAGTTGCCTACAATCACAATTTACAAAAAGAGAATGTAAACAGAAAGCATTACTACAGACAGTAACATGAAACGCATTAAATACATAACTAAAATAAACAATTGTGGTATTTTTATTTGGTAGAAGTAAACCAAGGAGAAGATAGCAGAAAAGAAACATTTGATTGATTGCACTGTGAGTGATATGTGTATCAGATGTTACGTCTATTGTGACACCAAGTAGTTTTTTTGGTTAACTAGTTCTATTATAATGCCATAAGTGGAATAGATGGAGAGAGGATGTGGGTTTGCTTTGGATTTCCTGTTGGAGAAGATCATTAGCTTTGTTTTGTTTGGGTTTAGGATGAGTTGAACTTTATTTAAGTAGTTTTTCAATATCTAGAAATGATTTTTGCAGTTTATCCTGGAGTTGTTGGGGTGTGGGAGCAGAGCAAATAAGAGTAGCATTGTTCGCATATTGAATGATAGAAGCAGATTTAGTGGCAGTGTTTAGACCATTTATGACTATAATAAAAAGAAGAGGGCCAAGGATGGATCCCTGAGGAACCTAACCAGAGACTGGGAGGAGTGTGGAGAGTTTATTATCCCATTTAGTTGCCTGTTGTTGATTAGTAAGGTAGCTAAAGAACCAGTTAAGAGCTGTAGAGTTGAGGCTGAAGGAGGCAACAGTGTTGGGTAGTAGTTAGTGGGATACCATATCAAAAGCTTTGGACATATCAAGGAACATAGTAGACACTAGTTGTCCATTGTTTTAGAGGAGGTTGATGTAGTTAGTGAAACTTATGAGGGCTATGGAGGTACTGTGTTTTGGATGAAAGCCGTGCTGTCAACTAGATAAGAGGTTATTTGTAGTGGGGTGGTCTAGGAGCTGCTTATGGATACATTTCTCTAAGATTTTGGCTAGGGGTGAGAGAATGGCAATGGGCTGATAATTATAAAGATTTGTAGATGGGACCTCCTTGTGCGGGGGGGGGGGGGGGTGATATGAGATATTTTTCAGAGTATGGGGATGTATTGCTCTGAGACTGATTGATTGTTTAGGATAAATACAGGATAGGTAATAGAGCTGGCAGCAGTTTTTAAGAAGTCACTAGGGAGTTGGTCAGCTGCTAGACAGGTAGGTTTTAGTTTGATAGGAGTTTTTTGGTATAAGAGGTTTGTATGGATTTAAAAGAGAAGTAGTTGGGTTTAGAGTTAGTGGAGGTAGGCACTGTAAGTGGTTGGTTAGATTTGTTGTTGTTTAAAAGAAAGGTGATAGTTGTGATGAAATGAGAGTTAAGTTGGGATGCTAAGCATTTGGTGCTATATATTGAAGGTGCTGCAGGGGTAGAGGTTTTGGCAGGGGTGACCAGGTAGTTAATGTTTTGCCATAAGTTTTGTGGGTTATTAATGTGTTTTTGCTGACAGGCTACAAAATAAGATTGCCAGACAATATTTGCTTTTTAATTAGGTTTCTTAGTTGTTTGTAAAAGGTGAGGTTTTCTGATGTTTTGGAGGTTTGATAAGTAGTACAGGATCCATCCCTTTGTTTAATGAGAGAGTTAGCATCTTTGGTTATCCAAGGTAGGTATTTGGCTTTGGAGCATATTTTTTCTTGTTGGAGCGAGGTTATTAAGGATATTGAGGGAGGTGTCATTAAAATATTGCACAGCTTCATCTAGGTAGAATGATTTTAGAGGTGACTAGTTGGTAGGAGGAAAGTTTCTTTTGTTGCATAAGTGTTTGAAAGAGCCATTATTGGGGGTGTGAATGTGTTTCCTTAGTAAAAAGGTAGGGGAGTGATCACTGAGAGAATCGGGGAGGCACCCAGCATGGTGGGTAAGGTGGGCCTTATTGGTTAGTATCCAGTCTAGACTAGATTCTTTCTTAACGTGTTTATTGATTCTAGTGGGGGAGTTTATAGATTGGGTGAAAATGAATAGATTGATAAATTTGGAGGAGTAGTCAGATTAGCAGGATAGCCAGTTCAAGTTGAAATCGCCTAGCACTATAGTTTCTTGGTTGAAAGTATAAGATACCCAGGATAGTAGACTTTCAATGATAGGTAGAGTATTTCCTGATGGCAGGTAAGAGGAAATAATTATGATGGTTTTATGTGGATGTGCTTCATATTGGGTGGTTAGAATTTCTGCTTCTGATAGATCTGGGAAGTACAGATTAATGTTTCACTTTTGAGGAAATGTTTACACATGATGGCAATGCCTCTATCACACTTATTCAGCCCATCTTGCCTGATAACATTATAATCACTAGCAAGCATTTTCTCATCTTTAATGTGGGGTTTTAGCCATTACTGTATCAGGAGTGCAGGTAGCTAGGGCTACAAGAAATTTATTATTTTTTTCATGATACTTCTGAGGTTAAAATTAGTTATGAGTAAGTCTGATTTGGATTTTTTTAGGGAGGAAGGTTGAGGGTAGAATTATCAGGTGTTGTGGGTTTTATTGAGTGGGGTGGGAGTGGCTGTTTGGGCCCTGGGTTAAGATGCATGTCAGCTTCCAGTTTGATTTCTGTTAGCGAGTGTAGAAGGAGAGAGAGTTTGAGCTTGGATATTAGTCAATGAAAAAATCTGGATAGGAAGGAGGGTTGGGGGTACGGACATATTTATAGCAGAAGATTAATATGTTAGAGTTAGTGTAGAGGTTAGAGCAGATGTGAAAGTGGATATTTGGTTTTGTATGGTATGTAATAGTGGGGAGTGTAGGTGAGGGGTAGTGTTTTATGTTTGTTGTGCTGAAGGTAATGGAGTGGGAGACTAGGTACAGAGTAATGAGTAGGAGAGAGTTGCTCAGAAGAGTGGTGATAACTGACATGGTGAATAGTAGAGAAATAGGAGAAAATATGGATGGGTTGGTGTGTGAAGTTTAGTGGAGAGAGAAGTGTACTGATAAAGTGATGTGGTAGGGAAGAGAGTGTTGTGTGAGGGATGAAATAATGGCTAGTGAGGTTGGAGGGGAGAAAGAGGAAGAAATAATTGATTGTGGCTGTGTTGAAAGAGGTAGCTGCAAGTTATAGGATAATGAGTTTGAAGGTGTGGTTTAGTGTAGTTATAAATTTAAGGAAAGTTGGGGGGTGGGAACGGGGTTAGGGTATGGGGAGCAGAGTGAGCCCAAGTGAAACAAAGGAAAATGAAGTGGGTTGAGCAGAGCTCAGAGGTAAGCACAGTCCAGAAACAACCAGTAAAAATGATTTAACAGAAAAAGGCTTTGTACTGTTAATAATAAGAAAAAAAAGAGTTTTTGTTGTGTACTATCAGGTAAGACATGTCTTAAAGCAGGCTGATTAATCAAGCATTTAATAGATATAAGTTGGTTGAAACTAACAGAGAGTTTTTTTAAGAATGGGGGGGGTTCCTTGCTGCTGAGCTACTTTACAGAGCACCAACTTGCTAGAGAGTAAATAATGCCTTAAATAAGCACATTTTAAAACTTAAGTTAGTAAGTAAGTTAAGTAAGTATATTTTAAAACTTAATTATGGGAGGGAAGCAGCAGGTGAGAACAGAGAGTTGAAGTAGAAGTGATGCAGGTGGGGGGTTGGTGATGAGCCAAGTGGAAAAGCACTTGCAGTAAGATTTTTGACAATGGTATCTTTTGAGATGTGCTCTATAAGTGTGGAAAGAAGAGATTTATTTTATGTGAGGGAAGGGATTGCTAGAGTTTGGGTGCAAGAAGGAAGAAAGTGTGTCAGTACTATGCAGTTTGGTTGGGGGGGCTGCAGTGAGGGAGTCAATTGGCAGAAGATGCAGAGGTTGTAGGGGATGATTTTATTATGGAATTTGGCAGCAAAAGGCAGGAAGGTACTGTGTTGAAGTAATTTGTTTAGAAGAGTAGTTCAGCTCTAAAGGAAACTGGGAAAGATCTGGCTTTGAAAAAGGTGGTAAAGTGGTGTTCATAAGATGTTGGAAATGAATCAGCAGATTTTGTTTTTAATGAACTGTAGAGTAGATGAGTTTTTTTAGAGGCTGACAATATGATGGAAAACCTGTATTCAAAATAAGCAAGGAGGAGTCCTTTGTCTATTGCAACTCTAGTTAGGCTAGACAGAACAGCAAATATATTCCTGGACCAGAATAAAAGAGAATTGGCCATTTTCCCTGGTGCACTGTTCTTTCTTTTGAAGTACCACTGAGATCTGTGATGTTGAGAATGTGGCCATTTTCTTTTAACTTTTGTGAGGTTCAAAATATCAAACATTTTTGTTTTGGAGGAGTTTAGGCCTAGCTTATGGTTGTTTATTCGAGAATTACGGGAGTGGTGGTCAGAATAAAACTGGGCTTAAATAATTGAATGTGAGGAAGTGGATTAAAGGATAACCACATCATCTGTAAAATGTGTGATAGGAAGGCTGGGGAGGTCAGAGGACAGTTTGTTAATAACAATTAAAAGCAACAGTGTGGTGAGTATGGAGCAGAGGGCGAATCCTTTGGTAAGAAGTGCAGGATGCAATACAAAAGAGCTGATTTTGACACTGAAATACCTATTTGTTAAGAAATTTTGAAACCAGGTGATAGTGTTAGAGCTAACTCCAAAGTCTTTGACACAAGCAGGAAGTGGTCAGTAAGATCAAAAGCTTTGGTAATGTCAATGAAGACTAATGCTGAAAGGCTTCCTTTAGCCATGTTGAAAAGGCTCTCATCTGTAAGTGACCATGTTGATGTCATTATGCTCTAGCTAGCCCAGAATCAATGTTATTTAAGCGTGAGGAGGTGGAAAGTGAACAGTAGTTTTTCAAGTATTTCACAAGTGTAGCGAGAATGGAGATAGAACAGAAGTGGTAGGCATTTTCTGGGTGAAGTTGCTTGGGATGGGGGTTGACAAGAGTAGTTTTCCATATGTCTAGTATTGAGATTTCAGTTAAGAAGAGGTATAAAATGTGAAGAAGAAGTGTGGTAAAGAAGACTTTATAGAGTGAGATGAGCAAAGGGAGTATGTTGTCTGCATCAGGAGTATATCCATGGGTATGTTCTTACCTCTCGACTGTCCAGAGTTTTGCAGAATTTCCAAATGTTTGCTTCTTATTTTTAGTTTGTCCCTCACACAATTTGTGGTTTCCTGGCAAGTCATTGAAAACTGAAGTCACTAAATTATGATAGATAATATATGATAAATAAATATGATAAATTAAGAAGGGACACGCTTTTATGAATCTTTAATTAACATGTTTGACAATTGGGGCTTTGACCTTCTTAGGGCCATGGTCCAAAATAATGAGGAAGAAATGGAGCAAATGTTGAAACATATTGACACTGTTAATGAAAAAATAATCAATGATTTGTTATTTACAGTGGATGAAGAAATGAAGAAATACTTTGAAATGAGGGGAAATATTGATATGAAATGTGAAAAAATTTTAGAAAAAAAGAATAGGAAAATAGATAGAGATGTTTTTGAATATGAAAACAATTTTCATTATCCAAAACCTAGGTCAACTTTCAATCATTATAGGGAATCTACTTATTTTGGTAAACAAGAGGATAGTAGAGTCAATTATGATGAAAATAGAAGTAATCCAGTTAACATGGACCCTTTAGAATATCCTCCTCTTCGGAGGTCCGAAAGAATCAGGAACCAGAGGGAGGGGAACTTCCAACAGAATGTATGGAGGGGGAGAGGCAGGAGATTTTAATGGAAAATTCCTGTGCACCTGACAGCCCCACCCCCTGGGGTAATCCAGGAATTTCAAATTTTGTTAACATAAATACTGTGGTTTGTATTAATGATGATTATCAAAATTTTAAGATTTTTAATTATACAGATTTATACATTAACAACACATATTTTAGCCTTTTTTCTAAAGGATTAAATTTTGTACCTAAGACTAGGTGCGATATTAGTAAGTTAATAATAGATTTGAAAATGTTTTTAAGAAAAATTAATTTGAACCTAATTTGCGGTGGGACATTCGATTGTGGTACTCATGAATTATTGAAAAGGACGAATGTTTGGAACCCCCCTATTCATGCTCAACTTAAGAATTTAGAGAACATTATAGAGGGGGAGTTTAGAAAAGCAGTCAAGAATAATAGAATTGTTCCTAACCTTACATCTACTGAATATAAACTTCTTCAAGATTTAAGGGGGAATGTAAACTTAAGAGTAATGAAACCCGATAAGGGTGGAGGAATTGTTCTAATGAATAATATTGATTATGAAGCTAAGATGTTACAAATGTTATTGGATGAGACTAAATATGCCACCCTTTCCAGGAATGAGATAAATATAGGTTACAAGAGAATATACAGTATGCTATATGATTTATTTTTGGAAGGATTTATAGATAAAGAACTTTTTGAATTTTTACATGTATCTAGACCTAAAATTCCTGGCATATTTTGGCATTCCTAAAGTTCACAAAGATCTAAATGATCCACCCTTATGTCCTATTGTGGCCGCTGAAGGTTCAGTCATTTCTCCTTTAGCCAGATATATTGATGTAAAATTAAAACCATTAATGATGAGAGGTACATCTTTTTTAAAGGATTCTTGGGATTTCCTTTATAATGTCAAAAATTACATGTTTAATAATGATTTAATTTTTTTAACTATAGATGTGGTGGATCTTTTTGGTTCTATTCCACACACTATAGGACTTGAATGGTTTGAAGAGGCTATTAGACATTCGGGGGAAAAATGATAATGAGGTATATTTATGTAATGTATTAATGGAAATTGTGTTGAAATATAATTATATTTACTTCCAAGGTGAATATTTTCAACAAACTAGTGGGGTGGCGATGGGCGCAAGATGCGCCCCCATCTTCGCAAATTTAGTTTTAAATACCTGGGAAGCAAAATTCATTCATAATAGTATATATAAAGATTGTTGGTGCCTTTATAAAAGGTTCTTGGATGATATAGTCATTTTTTGGAAGGACAGTTATGAAAGATTGAATGAATTTATAAATTACATTAATAACACTACAGATTTTTTTAAATTTACTCATGTGATTAGCTCCGAAGAAATCAACTATTTAGACATCCAATTGACAAAAGGAAAAGATTGTTTGAAGTCCAGGGTATTTAGAAAAAATACTTTCTCTAATAGTTATTTACATTTTAGTAGTGCTCACCCCTTCCACCAGAAAAAGAGTATTGTGAAGGGACAATTTGTCAGGATCTCTAGGATGACATCAGATGATTTTGATTTCACTGAAGAATGTAAATTTTTGACTCAGATGTTTGTAGAAAGGGGGTATCCTTTAGAATTTTGTTCTAAAATTTATGAGGATGTGGCTAAAGGAAGGGCAGATAGAGTTCAACCTATTTTAGGAAAAGAGCCTACAAGTTTCAATATGGTAGAACCCAATGAAAGAATAGGTCCGGAAATCAAGAATGACAACATGAAATTTAACAATGCCTTTATATTAGATTATAGTGGTGATGCAAGAATAATTCAGGATATTTTTCAAAAAGAGTGGGACAAGTTTGCCTGAATTACAGATCTCAGCTGTAAAGGGAATGAACCACCCAAGATTATTTTTAGGAGAGGACGGAATTTGAAGGACTGTTTATCAACAAATTACAGGTCAAAGAAAAAAGGAAATAAGATGCCTGGAACTTTTTCTTGCCAAATGTGTTCTCAATGCACTTCAATGGCAAATGTTCACCAGATTTATCTTGAATCTAGGTGTAGAAAATTAGTCAGTAGGACCTTTAGCTCCTGTGATTCTTTTGTGGTGATATACATTGCTATATGTGAGATCTTCCCCAGTTTTTATATAGGGAAAACAGAGAGAAAAATGAGGAGAAGGGTATATGAACACTTAAATGACATTAAAAACAAAAAAAATGACTACTGCTTTGTACAGGCACACCATTCTTTGCCCATTAGCTTAATATAAGTTTTTTGTGATTGAAGAAGTGGAAGTAGATGAGAGGGGTGGTCCATGGGAAACCAGGATTGAATACAGATAATTATATTGGCAAGTAGTTTTAGAAGCCAATAGATTCCCAGGACTTAACAATTATATTTCCCTTGCACCTGTCCTCAAAATGAGAGCTGCTAGATTATAAATGATGTTTCATGTATTTTTGAGGGTCATTTTACACCTAATTACGATTTTTAATTTACAATACATTATATTTATGAGCAGCATCAATTGAAAATTTTTATGAGATATATTTTATGTTATTTATTGTACTTGGAATTTTATATACAATTTTAAAGAATTATACCAAGAAAATTCCATTTTTTAGTGTTCTGGATTTTCAGCTGTGATTTGTACTTTTCTGACGGACCACTAGAGGGGGTGTTGTACCAGTTGTTTGTATATAGGTGTATAGTTTTAACAGAGTTACTATTCAGAATTTCTTTTTATACATTTCATACATTTTTAATATCACATAACTACACATTCAAACATATTTATAAACATATTTATTAATATATTCATTATTTTTATATTGGGACATTTATTTCCTATGTATTTTAACACAATATGGTTCTATATGTATTTTGCTCCTTCCACATGATACTGATAAATTATTCATGAATTGGTGGTTTTCATTGGATTATTTGAATGGGTTTGTCTATATATATTCATTGTTTAATTGTTTAATTGCTATAACCGATGTCTGATGAAGTCTGAATTTCAGACGGAAAACGCTTTGGTTCAGTTGGCGTTTAACGCTTATTTTATTTCACTATTAATTCTTCAATAAACACTTGTCATAAAATCTGGGCTGGCCAGTGTCTTGAACTCCTCAATACAGTGCTTTTGTGTGTTTATTGGTGATTATTTGCACTGGTTCTTCCGTTTTTATTGGATCCATGGGTATGTTCTTACCTCTAGACTGTCCAGAGTTTTGCAGAATTTCCAAATGTTTGCTTCTTATTTTTACTTTGTCCCTCACACAATTTGTGCTTTTCTGGCAAGTCATTGAAAACTGAAGTCACTAAATTATGATAGATGTTTGAGTTTCAGACTTCACGTGTTTTGGAAAATGCTCAGTAACGCAAAACCTATTATTCTAGCAGCCGTCTATGCTGTCAAGAGTAATATTTAAAATCTGTGTCTGATCTGGGCCTCTTTCCCCACCATTATTTTTGTCTTTGTACAGAATTCTCATGCTAATAGATTGAGAGGCACAGGTATGTTTTCCAGTAGAGGATTAAGGTCTTTGTGAATAATTTTATTAAAATAGAAGAGGATGATAAAACATATGGGGGGTGTGGGGGAGGGTCTGGGTGTGTTGGTGGGAGAGGTATAGGTTGTGGTACTAGGAAGATGCCTGAGATCTTTGACAAATACAGAGGCTGAGAGTTGGCCTTGAGAGGTCTGAATGGTGAAGACTAATCTAAAGGCATTTCTAAAAGGTCTGTAAAACAAAACTGATAGAAGTTAAGCTGAGAACTACAGGGTAATAGGCAAAGGGCATGAAATGCGTAGTGGGCGCTGACATAATCAGACACAGCCCAAGACTGAGTGTGAGCACCTGCATATCTTTGAATAATGACTACTGGTTGTGCTGTGAAGGAGGAAAATTCTTTGATATTCATAAAAGAGCAACATTTTTAATTTTAAGCTGCTGTGCAAACCACTCCAATTCTTTTGGTCATATTTTTGTGATAATTTGAATCACTTTTGGCTTCATGGCTAGAACTCTTCATATTGTTAAATTTTTAAGGGATGCTCACAATCCTAGTATAAATAGAAGCCAGCAGAACCTCTCCTTAGAATGTTTGTGTGCTCTATTTTCCACTGATCACTGACACGTGCAAGTCAGTTTATCTGATTAGTCACAATGCTGTATTAGACAAAGTGCAGATAAGTAAACCTACAAGCAGAATAACGAAGTTCCTTTTGTAAGAATAGCAGCTCAGCAGTGAGAACTAACAAGGTTTAATAATAAATCATCAAGGATTTCTACACTTAGGAATAAAATTATCTATAGGAAGCTTGATGTTTTAGAACTAAAATGGATGAGAGCAACTCAACAGCATTTTGGTTAAATTGAAGAATACTCACATTTCAGACAAAAGGTCAAACAAAAATGGGGTAACTGCAAGTTTGTGGAAAAGCAAATGCAAAAGCAAATGCTTTGTCAATCTACTAAGATGATTGCCTTTATAAATTCAGCCAGCAGGTGGCGGGATTTCACAACTGACAAGCAATTTTGTCAATTGTTGCTGCTCATTGCGGCAATATTCACTATCTACCTTCCATATTTTAATTTAGTATTTTTTTTTTATTGCTTACTGTATCAAATGGAAAATATGTGCTTTAATAAATTCATCTCAGCTAATGCCATTTGCACCCATGTTATAACAAATAAACTGAGATGCTCTTTTAAGTAAATCTTCTGCAGAAATAAGCAGGTGTGTCAGATCTTCCTGATATCTGTATGTCACAGATCCTTGGTGCTCAGAAATGGACACAGAACAGTGAAACTTTTCATTTGTTGACATATTGCAATGTCCTGCAGCAAAGCATTATGTGTTAATACAACTCAAAAATAAATGTCAGGTCCATCAGGCAATACAGCTTATTAGCTGTAGCTGTACCAGATACTTCAGACAACACAGAGACAATATATACAACATGCTGGCTAATATATGCCTAAAATATAGTGCTGTTATAAGTACAATGCATAAACTCTTTCCTATATACATGTGAAATATTTGCATATAGAATGCCACATTAAGAGGATGAAAAAATGTATTAAATGCATCTATTACCCATGATATGAGATGGCAAATTATCTAAATATTGTCAGTGTAGCAGTTGTAGATAGATTCAGTAAGAGGTGCTCTTTAAGTCTGTCTTTGAAGCTTTTAGTGGTTTCTAGATTTGTGATGTCCTTAGGCAGGTGGTTCTAGGTAGCAGGTCTCAGGCTAGAGAAGGCTCTCTCAAATACAAATGTTTTAAATAAAGGGAATAATAGAGAGAAGATGTTGTCCTGTGTACTTAAATAATTAATGTGTTGTATGTACATTGAGTCCAAGTATCCTGACAATAATTTTGTAGACTATAGAACTTGGGACTGTTCCTAATACATTTCCTTCCCACCAGCCTGTAGTTTGTAAATCATCATCATCATCATCATCCCCTTTCTTCCATTTACATGGGGTCGGGGTATCGTATTAACTGTCGCCAACTCTCTCAATTCAGTGCCACTCTCCTGCCTTCTTCAACACTCATGCCTGACTGTTGCAGATCTTCTTTCACACAATCCATCCACCTCTTTGCTGGACGCCCTCACTTCCTCTTACCTTCTTCCTGTCTGTCCCAAATCTCCCTCACCAGATTGTCTTCTGCTTTTCTACACATGTGCCCATACCATCGTAATCTGTTCTCTTTGATCTTTTCTGCAATTGGAGCTACTTTGGCTTCTGCTCTTATGTCCTCATTTCTTCGCCTGTCCCACAGCGTGCATCCTACCACCTTTCTCAGGCACTTCATTTCCATCACCTCTAGCTTCTTCAACTGTTCTGCCTTTACTGTCCAGGTTTCTGTACCATACAGTAGTACTGGTCGCACCACTGTCTTGTACACCTTACTTTTCAGCTTCTTTGGCATTCTTCTGTCATATACTACACCTGATACTCTCTGCCAGTTGGCTGCAGCCCCTCTGATTCTAGCTTTGACCTCTTCATTCAGACTAACCTTCTCCTCAACCACCCCTCCCAGATACTTGAAGCTGTTTACCTGTTCCACTATCTTCCCATCTATCTCTATTCTCAGCTTCTTCTGATGTCCCCAATCTGCTGCCATTACCACTGTCTTATCTGTGCTTAGTTTCATCCTATGTGCCTTCAGATTTGCATTCCATTCTCCTATCATTTGCTGAAGTTCTAGATCAGAGTCTGCCTGTACTGCCACATCGTCTGCATACAGCAGCTTTGTTGCTCTGACCCCTCCAACCTGTTTGCTGATGTAGTCCATTACCAGTATGAACAGCAGTGGGCTCAGAGCTGAACCCTGGTGTACACCCACTCCCACTGGGAACCCCTCAGTGAGGCCAAGCACTGTTCGTACCTGAGTCACTGGGTCCTTGTACATAGCCTGTACTAATTCTACCAATGTTTCTGGGACTTCAAACCACCGCAGTACTGCCCAGATCAGCTTTCTTGGGACCTTGTCATATGCTTTCTCCAAGTCTAGGAAAGCCCAGTTTGACTCTCTCCTCTTCTCTAGTTTCTTCTCAAGTATCTGTCTCAATGCAAACATCAGGTCAATTGTGCTGCATCCTGATCTGAATCCGAACTGTTCATCTCCCATCTTACATTCTACTATTCTGCGTATCTGTTTATCAATCACCCTCTCCAGAACTTTCATGCAATGTGGTAGGAGTTTGATGCCTCTGTACTGTCCACAGTTGTGGATGTCCCCTTTATTCTTGTACACTGGTATGAGTATGCTTATTCTCCAGTCATCTGGAATACGCCTTTCTCTCCACACTGCAATTAGTACCCTCAGGAGCCATTTCTCCCCTAGCTCACCCAGCATCTTTATCATATCTGCTATGACCTCATCTGAGCCTGCTGCTTTCCCTGACTTCATTTTCCTTAGTGCTGCTCTTACTTCTTCTAAGCTGGGCTCCTCTTCTACTCCCATTGTAGGCTGTTTCTGGGGCAGTACCGCTTCTGTGGGGTTTTCTTCATTCAGAAGCTGCTGGAAATACTCCTTCCATCTGCCTTTGATGTCCTGTGGGCTGGTAAGCAGGTTGTTGCTGGAATCCCTTATTGTTATGTTGAAAAATGATTTTAAAGTCTGCCATTGCCTGTGCCTCTTTATTTCTTCATCAATGCATTTCTAGATATCAGCGCTATCATCATCCCACTACCTTCATTATATCATCAATCAGAATGCCTCTTTAACCAATTAATATATACCACAATGTTCTGATTGATCCAGATAGGTCAAATAGTTCAGATTCTTTCATATCTCAAATCTTTTTGCCTTTTTGGTCAACTTCTTTCAACAGTTTATTTTCAGAATAATAGTCCTAGCCAAGGAAGTAATGAAATTAACTCTAAAACCTACATGCAGCAAAGGTACATATAAAGGGAAAACTGCATACAGAACAGCTGGGTGACTTGTATTAGGCAGGCAAAATGGACGGAAATATATTGTGGAGCATTTTCATATAAAGCAATATAAATGGAGCTGTTAGCATCACTTTCATTTCACTTTTATATGCCTCTCCTCAAGAACCTTAAAGTATTACTTAAGATCTCTAGATTTATTCTACTAAGCAATGTATGTCTACGACAGCATACAATCTCAGTGGAAAAACAGTGGACTATGCACAATTGATTCATCAACAAATAAGGCATTTGTGATCATTGAAGAAATACCATATCAGGTAGTTCAAATGCATTATGAACTCAGCAATATGCATAAACATCTGTGAGACAGTATGCATGTAATAATTCTGCTGCATGAATATATATATATATATATATATATATATATATATATATATATATATATGGCAACCCAGAAGTAAACTGTATCTTGCAAATAAAATTAACCAGGCAGCAATCTTAGCTCTGCTTTTAATATGGTTGGTCTAACACTACAGCATTTGGATGGCAAACATTTAACTCATTTTTGGTTAGTGCAGAAATAAAATAATAAAATGTATGCATACCTCCCACATACACACGCACACACAAACACCTGTTTGAGTTCAGAAAATATGTGTCTTACTCCCATCATAGGACTCCAGTGTTGTTGTATCAACCTGCATTACCTAATACACTATAATTAAGCAAGCCATTTAACCAAATCAGTTCTTGCAGGGTATTCATGAAAGGAAATATGTATCGAAAGTGTGCTTATTTAATTAACAAATATATAAAAATAAACAGACAGGTGCATCTGATGCAGAAAGGTTTTCAGCACGCATAAGCTGCTATTGCTATACATGGACTCCATTTCATTTTTATTTATAATTCTCTTCCCACACAAGGTAATTCAGACATGTCTTGAAATCACTTATATCTTTTACCATTACCAAAAACTGCAAAACAACCTGTTTCTCTGCCATGCAAACCCAACTTACACTTTTTTCTTCTTTTTGAGATGGTATGTTATAAATGGGTTAACATATTCACAAAGTCTTACTAGGTTAGCAGTCAGGTTATAGATCCAAGCAATAGCACAGATCCAAGTAATGCAGTACCGAGAGTTTGTGGTTAGATTTACAGCCATATTTGGTAAGGGTCAAACTGCTTATACCAGGAGTAACTTTGCCATTGCCCATCCAATTATCAAGGCAGAACTTGAAAGAATCCAGCATGCTACCTTGCTAGCCTTGGAAAGTGAGCCTGTTCCATGGGTAGGGGATTTCTGGAGAAGACCCTATCACTCTACAAGGCCTCATTTATAAGGCAATGAAGACTGAGGCCTTTCAAGCAAGTGCTTTAGTACTGATTACCAGTATTTCTGAGATGAAGGAGGTATAGTAGGGCAGAATCTTTCATAGTCCAACAGGGCAGGCAGGGATCACTATGTAGAAGCTGGTATGAGACAGAGAAGAGAGAAAGGGTTTTTATTCTGCCTGGCAACTAAGAAAACGTAATCCTTTCCTTGTTTTAGTTATAAAACATTGTAGTCTTTCTAGATCCGCAAGACATTTGGAGAGATGCATTCCAAACCATGTGTCAAATTCTATGATTGGCCTGTTGAAAGAGAATACAGAGAATGAGTGCACACTTGGACCTGGAGAACATTCCTTTGGTAATTAGCTGGGAAGGAGAAGAATGACTTTCTAGCTACAACTGAAATGCAAGGCGTGAAGGATAGGTTATTGTCATTGAAGGTAACTAGACCTCCAATGACTGGGTCAGTCTTAAGTGGAGTCCTCTTTATGTTGTAATCAGTAGGGTAAATTTGTTCCACAAAGGCAACTGTATTTTATTGGAGGTAAATAGAAGGTTATGGTCAGTTTACCAAGTGTGGGCTCTGGCAAGCCCATGAGTCTCCATGGAAGACTCAGTAATATATCTTACTTTTCTGCCATTGGCAAATTAAGTTGACTATAGACCTTTGACATCTGCTTTCTCTTCAGAGTAGAAGATGCCAAAGAGGAAGGGGATAGGACAGTGCCCTAAACAACATCACTAATGATGTGCTTTTTAGATGAGGTGATACTACCAACTCTCAGTGTGTGCTTCCAACTGGGCAGCTAACTTGCAACCCTGTAGGTAATGCCTGCTCGTTCTTAGGCTAGCAAATATGCTAATAATGCCAGCATGTGGAATTATATCAAAGTCTTTAGAGAGGTCCAGGTAGGCAGTATGTGCACATCTGTTACATATTCAAAGTAATAAATCAGATGAAGAAGACAGGATCTACTTTTTGAAAAGCTAAATTAATTGAGGCTGAGAGTTTGTAGGTCATCAATTTCATTGTTTGTGAGGTTGTCCAAAATATATTGCATGATATTACAGATGAAGGTGGTGATATTATTACTAACTGATTTATTAACTGATTGATTGACCATCCTAATGAATGGAAAGAAAAAACAAAATGGCTGTTCCAGTCAGCAGAAGAGGTCTCAAACTGACAAAACTGAGGCTTGCAGAACCTGGATGGAACCAAGCCAGACAGAGAGAAAAGCAGACCAGAGGGAATTTGAAAATGTGGGACAACGACCAGCCACTCAAGTCCCTGGTCAAGTCTGTGTCTGTGTATGTGTGAGTGCGCGTGTGTGTGTGTGTGTGTGTGTGTGTGTGTGTGTGTGTGTGTGTGTGTGTGTGTGTGTGTGTGTGTGTGTGTGTGTGTGTGTGTGTGTGTGTGCGCGTCTGTCTGTGTGTGTGTGTGTGTGTGTGTGTGTGTGTGTGTGTGTGTGTGTGTGTGTGTGTGTGTGTGTGTGTGTGTGTCTGTGTGACATGGAGAAAACATGGTTAAGATCATCACCTCATAGTTTAAATGTCCAATCCCGACCTCTGGTCCCTGTCTGTATAGAGTTGTCATGCTCTCTGTCAGTTTGTATGAGGTTCCTCTCGCTTCCCACAAAACATCCTGAGTTTTTCTGTTTCAAGGATGGAAGGTAGCAGGTTCAAACCAAGCCCTATCAGTTTAACTTCAGAGGTATGTCTTCAGAGTGCACCCAAAATGTGTAGAGTCACGGGCAGCAATCAAGAAATGAGTCCTATGGGCAGATAACTTTAGGTATTAGCTGTGATGGGTATTATTCTTTAGACATTGAGAACACAGACTATAGACAGTGTCAGGGCAGATAACATTAGGTATCAAATGTGATGGGTAGTATTCCTTAGACAGTGAGAACACAGACTGCAGACAGTGTGAGGGCAGATACATTTAGGTATTAGCTGTGATGGGGAGTATCATTAAACAAAGAGAACACAGACTGTAGACTATGATTCATCAGAACTCTCCACTCAGAAGTGTAAAGATTGTCTCTAGGAGATTTGCTCATGTCAACTAATATCATGAAAAAGGGTATAAGTATTTGTCAGTGTGATGACCTCTCTTTGGGACAGTAATCAAGGAGCCTTAATCCTCACCACTGACAATGGATAGGAACGTGCACTTGGAATACAAATGGATACACTCAGTATTTTCACATGAAGACCACTCTTCATCAAGCACAATTTCCCTTAAGAGCCTACAGGGAACACACTCAGTCCAGGGTCTGGACCTCTCTATCTGTCTCCCTTCTGGTCCCCAATAAGACTCCCCACTGGTACAGCTGTAGGGTTAAGTCCTCAGTGAAGTGTCCAAGCCAGCTCCTCCAGCACCTTCTCTGTGAACCCAGTGCTTTGTGTTCCTGCTCCAAGTAGCTGACACTCACACTCTGAGATTTAATTTTTCACACACATACATACACCTAGGAAAGGCTGGCACAGATTTACCTGCTGTGCCTCCTTCTGTCCAGAGTATAATGTAGTTATCACTGCCACTAGACACTCCAAAATCAGCTACTCTAAGGCTCTTAACAAAGGGTATCCAATTATACTGTTTAATATTAATACTAATACAAATGGTAGTAGTTGACCAAGACAGCTAGGCCTTCAGGAGTGGCCCACACAGTGACACCCAATAAATATAAGCACTGCCAAAGGTTAAATACTTTCTAAAAGGGACCAGTCACAATAAAAGTTTTAAATATATTTAATAGTAAATAATAGAAGAACACATGAAAATACTGAATATATATTTACAGTAAGCTATAGAGTTCAAATCACAGGAAATATTAAAAATAGCATTGATGGACAGACTCAGAAAAATAAAGAATAACAATATCTAAACTAAGCTTTGCTATATTTCCTTGACTGAATCTAAGAGAATTACTATTCCCTACTTACTTACCAGAGTGAGGCAGATGATGTGGTGAATGGTCCTTCTTGTTGTCAGGCCCAAGACAGAATACTCAGCACTCAGAGAACACTCATTGTAGTATCTAAAACATAATTTCCAAGACAGCTGGCAGAATGACCTCCTCTGATCATCTGACTCTAGGTTCTCACAGTATCCCTCTTTGAAGTTGAGACAGGAATTTAGCATAGACAGCTACAATGCACATCTAAAAGTTTGTGGCAGTACCTAGGGCTTCCCCTTTTTCACTGAGCTAATGAACAAAGGCTTTTTTCCAGACCTACCATCTCCAGTCCTACTCATCACTGTGGTATGCCATTTTAATAGTTTAACAGCTCATTTACATTTCCCTTATTTTTCTTAAAGTAAGCTAGCTGGTTAACCGCTGCTCCTCCATGGTCCTTTTTCTAACATATATACATACTTTTCTAACATATATACATTCTTCTCCCTAATGACCTCTCCTCACTCACTTCCTTATCACTCTTCAAAAACAGACTTAAACTTTACCTCAAATCATACTGGCTATGCCCCTGTACCAAACCAGACTAGTCATCTATCACTTTAAACTTGACCTTGCCTATCCTATGCTTACTATCCACTGTTATATCTTCCTTCTTATTATATTTTTCTCATGTCTCCCTATTTTACACTATTTCGCTCCTCTTTACATACCTTTTTTTCAAGTAAATTCTTAGTAACATCACTACACAACTAACTTCCTTTCTCTACTTTTGACTTTACCTGTATGATGTCCCTATACCTTTCAATTTGCACTGTTTATGACTGTTGTCCTCTTTATGCTATGCTTTACAACACGTTACCATTGTTTGATTATTTTTATTATATTTTTATTATATTTGCTATTTTTTATTACAAATTTTACTTTTTGTTGTTTGTAATTGTATTTGTATTTTATCATGTCTTGGAGCTTATCTTCCCGGGCCTCTACTGAAAATGGACATATATCCTGTTAGACTAGCCCGATCAACAAATGTAAAATAAAATAAAATAAAATAAATAAATAAATACAGTTCTAATACATTTGTAACATAAGCATCTGTACAAGTCAGTTTGGTATTCAAATGTCATACAGTTCTAATACATTTGTAACACAAGCATCCTGTACACATCAGTTTTATATTCTAGGAATATCATTCTTTACAAATGTCCAGCTATACTGGCACTAGCCCACATCATCACAGTCAGTATTATGTGAGATGAAGACTCAGCCTACTTTGAACTACACCAGGAACCCATGCTAACGGTGGGAAGTATCTACATGTCCCTACTGGTCAGTGTGCTGCCAACACAAAGCTCAGCAGCCCTGGCTCTGTTATCTACTAGCCAACCAGTGTTCAGGTGCCCAGACAGGGTTAGCTGGAATAGCCCTGATGAGCAATGACTGGAGGAAAATCAATCTACCTAACAAAAATGGACTAAATATTGCTGCACTGAATAATTTCTCATTGACAAGACACAGTCTGGCAGTGGAAGACATAAAGGTAAGGAGTTAACTGGATATTCTATGCATCCAGGATAAAAGGTGAAGGGCAAGGCAGTGAAATTTCCTGGCCTGGGATCCAGAGTCTACTACATGGGGAGGGGGTAAAACAGATTATTAAAGGTGTAGGAAATATGGTAAGAGACAGTCTTCTGAAGACAGTGAAAGATGTCATATGAATCAGTGAAGACTCACAGCATTCAGACCCAAATGCAAAGACAGTACAGTCTACATGATCTCAGTTTATGTTTCATAGCAGAGTTGGGATACAGAGGAAAAAAGGACATTCAGCCAATAGTTGCAGGACCTCCTTGTTAAAGAGGGAAAATGAGTTGGCCTTGATAATGAGGGGACTGAAGGCTCTTAAGGGCAGACAAACTGGATATGGCTATTGTCTAGGTCAATCTACTTGTGACAACAGAAATACAGAAGGAGAAATAATTTTAGACTACTGTTTGGCAAACATCTTAAAAATGGTCAGCATATGGTAGACAGAGACAGTCAGTCAGAAGACCTTCTATAAGATTTGTCAGCAAGCAACTTAGATAAACTTAAGGAAAGACCACTGAGGTTAAATCGGAGATTGCAAAGTTATCCCTAGGCAATAATCAGCCGGCAGCATAAACCACTGTTTGCCACAGTCAGCTGAAAACAATGTCTAGAAAAACCTTTAACATCAACAGAGACTATACTGAAGACATGGAATATGACTGGAGCAAAAGAACAGGAGGTCAAGAAAATATTCAGAGCAATAGCACCTCAGGAAGAAGAGGAAATAGGTGTAGTTGAAGAAGAATTGCAGTGTATAAAATTGAATATGTGAAGATGACAGAACAGATATGTGTTCAAGCCATCTGTGGAATTGACATAAATAAGGAAAGTTGTTGGTGGAATGCATAAATCCGGGAAGTTATCAAAAGAAAGGAGTACAGGAAGAAGTTAAAAGAGAAAAGATGTAACAGGCAAAGAGGGAACACTAGTTGGCTGACAAATAAGTCAAGAGAACAGTCACAATGACAAAGAATAAAGCATCAAAGAACTTCTGCCAGCTTCTAGAAAGTGACCCAGCAAATGGCACAAAGAGGCCTGTATTAGGTTGCAAAGCAACAGCAGAATAATAAAAACAATAGTCAACAGATGCATTCAAAAAGATAGCCAGAAAATATCTGCTAACACTCCAGAGGATATCAAGCGCAGATGAAAGGAGTACTTTAAAAAACTTGTGAATGAAGAAACACCACAGAAGCTGTATTGTCTCGTGCACAGCTAGCAATGAAAGAGGAAGGAGAAACCACCCTTAAAGAAGTAAGAACAGCACTAAGGAAAATGATGTCAGGAAAAGCAGCTGGCTCAGGTGAGGTCCCAGTAGATATGATCAGGATGTTCTGGGTCCTAAAGGAGACATGCTTCCTGAGGGTACTCATTGCAATATGGAGACAGAGCAAGAGGGAGAGAGAGAGAGAGAAAGAGAGAGAGAGTGTCTCACTGGTGACTGGAGAATAAATGTTCTAATGTCACTATGTACAATAACAGAGGGGATATTCACAAGTTTGGACAGAATAGAGGCATCACACTTATGTCACTCTACATGAAAACTCTGGTGTGGGTAACTGATAAATAAATGCACACAGTAGTAGAAACTAAGATGGGAGATAAACAGTTTGTATTTAGATCTTTATGCAGTTCAACTGACCTGATGTTTGCAATGAAAAAGAGTGGAGAAGAAGCCACATATGAGGAAAGAATCCAACTGTGCATTCCTAGATTTGGAAAAAGCATATCATAAGGTACCAAGAAAATTGCCTTTGATAGACCTGATATGGTTCAAAGTCACAAAAACATTGGTAAAAGTACAGGGACCCAATGGCACAAGTACAATCAATGTTTGGAGTGGCAGGAGACTTCCCATTGGGAGTGAATGAGCACTGGAGTGCAGTTCAGAGCTCATCCCTGCTTATACTGGAGATACATTGTATCAACAAACAGGTGAGAGGGGACAGGTAAACAAAGATGCTGTATGGAGATAGTTTGGGATTACAAGCAGACTTTGATCAGGGAAGTTTCATCCCACGCACCTTCAGTTTTTTCAAATTTTAGGTGATTGGAATGGTAAACTGAGGGTGCATGGGATGGTCAGGACAGGGGTCATGGCAGCAAGTCTGAAAAATCAAAAGATGTTTAGCAGTAAGATAGAAGGGGAAACAACTGGATAGGATAGTAGAAGTACTCTGAATAGAGTGAAGTGGAGACAGCTAATGCAGCATTTTGACCCATGTAAAAGTGGACATAAAAGAGGTTGATGGTGATGTTACTTTATAGATTATGGGGATTATATTTGAATGGATTTCATACTGGTTGTACTTGAATAAACATTTTTTGAAATTAATAAAATGATACAAAAATGAAGAAATGAGGTGTATGGTTATACAATGCACAAAGGAACAACATGATAGTGCATATTTATAACTTGTTATCTTTAGAGATAAATTTCTGGGGGAAGACCTTTGTAGTAAGATAGAGAGCGGATATATTGTATTTACTAGGAATAGAAAAATGCTCTGTGAAAGCTCTATGTTGCATTTTGCAGTACTTGAATCAGGGCATGCTGTGATATGTGGACAAATGGAAAACAGCTGAGTGTGTGTGTGTGTGTGTGCGTGTGTGTGTGTGTGTGTGTGTGTGTGTGTGTGTGTGTGTGTGTGTGTGTGTGTGTGTGTGTGTTTGTGTGTGTGCGTGCACGCACACGCATGCATCTGCTAGCAATAAAAGGATGTTATTTTGGGGGACTTAAGTATTATTTAGATAAGCAAGGTAAACATGAGATGACAGTTAAACAAGGTGGGGATACAAAGTCAGTGAAGGCATTAAAGATGTATGGGTAAAGCATGTACTAGAATAATAATGTACATATAACAGAAGAAAGTTAAAGACAAAGACTGATTACATTGTGTAGCTGTTTAATAATCTGGATTAAGGGTTCTGTTACATCAGCTTTTTCTGATCTTATTGTAGTTTGTAGCATAATTTGGGTAAGGTGGAAGAAGTAGTGAATAGGGATAAAGGAATTGTTGAATTAGAGTAATGTCTAATCAAGGAATATAAACATTCTATGGCTACAGAAAGATAAGTATGAAATGAGATTTCCCGAGATGGTTGGTTTAAGTGATAGATAGTAATGAGGGAAAGAATACATTGGAATATGAATTTCATGTACAGAAAGGAATAATTGTTTGGGAGTAACAGTACCAGAGCTTTACAGGATATGCATATGGATCTGCAGGGCAATGTATGGCAGGTGTACAGAAAGGAAGAAGAGGAAATAAATATATTGGAAGAATTAGCACAGAATGAGGATTTTGGACAGAAAGAATTGTGAAGTGAGAAACATAACTCAGTAATGTTACACGTGAGTGCAAATGTAAGTATGAAAGAAATGTTAAAGTGTATTAAGGTAAAAGAGGGACGATAAAGGTGAAATAAAACAAGAAGGGAAGATGAAGGGTATATTGTAAATGCACATGACAGTAAATTATGACTATTTGAAGGGGAGTATGTTATTGAAAGACTAAAAGAGAAAGAAGATATACCTTTAGAAGAAGTAGAAATGTGATTCAAATGGCTAAGAATCAAAGAGCTCCTAGGTGGGAAGAATTGGTTTATACACTTCAAAACAGTTACAGCAATGTTGAATGAAAATGTTCTTAGAAGTTCTGAATGAATCCAACATCCTGGAAGAAAGCTGTAGTGGCTGTAATGCCTAAAGATGGTAAAGGTCCATCAGATCCAGCTTCATACAGGCCTACTTTGATTCTAAACCATGACTATAAAGTGTTTATTTCTATAGTGGCTAAAAGAATGGCAAAAGAGATGCCAAAAGTGATAGATAATAATCAACCTAGTTTTGAAGAGGGGAGGAAAACATTTGACAACAGTAATAGAAAAATTATGATCCAGAAGGAAGCAGAATCTAAGAAAATACTGCAGTTGTTGATGGGACTTGATTCAGAAAAATATTTGGCACAGAAAGCTGGGATGTCATGAGTAGGGCAATGGAAGCATAAGGTTAATTAGGAGGACATATGAGGGCTTGCAGGTGAAAATTAATGTGCTGGGCGGTCCTCTCTAATAAGTCCTGTTTGAACAGAACAACCAGTCAGGGATGTCCTCTTTCCCCTTTCTCATTGGTGTTATATTTAGAACCATTAGCAAAAATAATAAAGAGACTCAGAAGTTCAAGGATATAATTGCTATGGTAATCATGAAAAGCTGGTTTTATTTGCAGATAATATGTTTTACCTGATAAAACCAGAAAAGGACATTTCAGTGTGGTGGAACATTCTGAGTTGGTTTCAGGTCTTTTTTGGGGATAGAAAATTGTTGAAGATAAAATAAAGACAATAGCTGTAAACTATGTACCTACGCACAAATTGGTTCAGTAATATCCATATTTATGAGGATATGATAAAATAAAGTACTTAGGAGTATGGATTAAAAAGGATTCTGTTATAGCAGTGAAGGATAAGCGGGAAGAGACTAAACAAAATATATTACAAGAACTGAGAAACTGGAAGCTCTGTTTTGTGGATATGGATACCAAGATAAAAGCAGTTAAAATATGCTGTTTATTTATTTGTTTTACATTTGTTTACTGGGAAAGTCCGACTGGGCTTGGATCCCATTTTCAGCGAAGGCCCGGGGAGGAAAGCTCCACAAAGATAAGTACAGCAAATACAGTGAATACAATACACATGTTAATAAAGTACAGTACAGAGTCCAAAGTTAATAAAGTACAGTTTCAAGGCCAAGAAAGGAGCAAAAAGTAAATATACTATAAGGAGCACAGTGTGTTATAATAAACAATACCATTGAAAGTACATTTTGTTCAGTTATTTGGTTACATTTATCAGTGGCTAGTACAGTAAACACACATTGATTTAGAGTATAGATAGGAGTTGTTGCAAGCGTTCATAGAAGGCTAAGGTATGATATGATCTAAATTTCTTTCTGCTTTTAGTCTCTTTAGTTTTATACACATGTCGGGCATACTTTTATCAACCACAGGAAAAGTTGTGGATAGCAATTAAAAAAGAGTTGAAAAATTTTATCTGGGAGGGGAAGAGTACAAGGGTCAAGTGGGATAAGTTGATCGCTCCAAAAGAACAAGATGGTTTGTAAATATTTGATTTCAAGGGGCATTTCAGAGCTACACAGTTAAGGCTCCTGTACACAGCACAAGCAGAAAGCTGTAATTCAAAGTGGAAAGGGATGATGATGAAACAGGAGAGATTCTCAAGAAATAAGGAGATACTCCTATTTTGGATGCAGATCTTTAAGGAGAATAACAATAAACATACAGAATGCTATGTTCATAAAGTAGCAGAAAGAATTCTAAGAACGCATCCAACACAGGAATGGAGAAAGGATATTCTGCTGATAGAGATGATTGCAACTAGGGGTACAGAGAACAGGCAAGAGGGGGTAGAAATTGCTGGAGAAAATTTGCAAAGGAACAAATGTATTGGGAGCAAGTAATTAGAGAGAGAAATGTCATAGAATGGGAAGAGACTCGGATACCAATGTACACGAATTTTATTATATCACTCAGTCAATAGTTTTCAATTAAAAAATACTAATTTGTATACAAATTAGTATTTTTTAATTGAAAACTATTGACTGAGTGATATAATAAAATTTGTGTACATTGGTATCCGAGTCTCGAGTTTTTGGGGCATCTATAACCTGCTATTTTTTGTAAAGTACTGTTGCTGAGAGCTATTTTTCTTTATAGAATGGGAAGAGGCCAAGAATACATTTGAACTGCAGGTAAGAGATTGTCTTCCCTATCAGTGATTGAAATCAGAGTACAGGCAAACAGAAAGGAATAGGAAGATCCTAAGTGAAAGTCCTGCATTGGTAGAGTTTTAGTAGAAGGTAAAATAGAAGCTACGGTTAAAAAGAGATAATTAGTAGGGCATATAAAATATTGCATGATAACTATAGGAATCAATCAAAGGAGGTTAGAAAGGATTGTTAAGAGGAGTGGATAAGCAATTCACAAAGAAACAATGAGAGGATATATGTATAGCTACCAAATATGCAACAAAGTCTAGAAGATTTAGGATTTTGAAGGTCTTTGCATAGGTATTTTTATACTCCAAGCAGACTCCATAGAATTTTTCCTCAGGTAGATTGCAAATGTTGGATGTGTGATGGAGAAGAAAGAGGTAATGAGAACATATTTTTGGGAGTGTAATGAGCTGGTAGTCTTTAAAAATTCCATGCAGATTGCTCTGTCAGAAACACTGGGTGAGTAAATGGAGGTAACTATGGAAATTGTTTTGAGCTGTGATACAAAATGGGAATTGCCTAGACATAGTAAGGCCTTGCTGATTTTAATTCTGGCAGCAGCCAAAAAAGCAATTGCTAGAAAATGAACCTGAAACTCTAAACCAACCATACTAGATGTAGTGAATAAAGTAACAAAGATAAAAGAAGTGGAAGTGGGATCTTTAGAAAAGGGTAGAAGAAAATTACATAGAAAAAAATGGGAATTGTGGAAACAATGCATGCAAAATAATGTTTTGAAGGAGGACTGAGGTTTAAGGGAAGGCAGGACCTGTGCTATGTAATGTTTGAATGGCAATAACTTTATAGTACATTATATGTGATGTATGATGTCTGCAACTGAAAATATGTCAATATGGTTTGTTTTCATTTAAATAAATGTATGATTACCTATGTCATAAGTCATTATTCCATAAAGATGTTTCTATTTAAAAAAAGTTCTGAATGAATGACAAAAGAAAGGTTAATCGAGAAAGAAGTTTGTCACGGTTTGGTTAAGCTTACTTAGAAGAAAGAAGAGGGTGTACTCATCAAACTAGAATAGTAATTAATAAATGTGGATCATAAAATGTTACCTATTTAGGTCTAATACTTGACCCTTCCCTCTCCTTTACAGCACATACAGATAAGATTACTACAAAAGTCCTAGCCCAGCTAAAACTCAGCTACAAAATCAGCCATCTTTTCTCACCACTGCAAGACTAGCTATCACTAAAAATATTATATCACCTAAACTGGAATATGGTCTTTCTTTTCTGGTGTTGCATTCATCTCAGAATACCAATAAAATTCAAATGGCAGAGAACAGGATCTGCATCTTAACAGATTCTCTTACACCTTACTGTAAGCTGCTTAAAAACACAAATTTTTATACGTGCCTATCAAAACAATGTGCCTCTGAAGAACCCTTATCTTCAAAACTCTAAAACAAGGTTACTACCAACCATTTAAATGCAATATTAGAATCCAGGAAAGCAGCTTTGATCTCAGAAACAAATGGAGTGGTGGTCGTAGCCTGATCCATCCTCCATTTAAAACTACTGTTGGAGAAAAAGCCTTTTCTAGACTATGACCCTCACTTCTCAACTGCCTACATTTTCAAAGAATGCCCAGATTTTTTGCCTCATATTTTTGGTTTGTTCCTCATAAATTGTGTAGCTTGCTGATAAATCACTGATGAGTGAAGTCACTAATTAATGACAGACATTTAAATTTCAGATTTCATATCTTTCAGAAAATACATGCTAATGCAACACCTGCTGTTCTAACAACTTTCTAAGTGCAATATTCAAAATCTGTCCGGCTTTGGGCCTTTCTCTTCCCATTATTATTCTTGGTTTTGGACAAATTTCTTGTACTAAGAGGTTGAGCAGTATGACTTGTCCCACCTTCTTACTGAAGTAAAAAAAAATCAAGAAACCAATGAAAAATTAAAGAAACAATAAAATATCACCTCAGAAAGAGTCTACATGCAACTGTTATCACAATGGTTAATCCCTGTGACCAATGTACATACTATATTCTAGGATGAAATCAAGACAGCCAATAGCACAACAGCTATAACTGAAAACTGTGCCTTTGTTTATATTGTCAGCATGCATTGAAATAAGGGTGACCTAATGGTTAAGGTGTTTGCCTTGCAAACACAAGGTGCAGGGTTTGAGTAGAACAAGGGAAAATTGGCTAGGCTTTAAATGTTTCACAAGGGCAGTTAGCTTAGTACTAATCTGTGAACCTATAACTATTGTGTACTATGCTATCTTCCTACTAATTTCTTTCTCTTCTATGGCACTATGAAAAGTCTTGCCTGTTGTAAATGTATAATAAACTATTTACTCCTTACACACACACACATAGATGTAAATCCTGGTGAGTTATACATGGATCCCATGCTGAAAGAAATGACCAAGCCAAAAAAAAGACAGAAACTACCAGAGAAGAGCAAATCGTGAATACCACTCTTTTCCTTTAAACTTCTTTTTTTGCTGGGGCCAAGCCCCTTGCACTCCTGATGTTGGGTGCAAGCCCCCCATATCCCAAACTTATAAATGCCAGCTCTGAGATCTCCATACCTTGAAGAAAATCTCAAACATCACTCTTCTCCATTAAAATTCTTTTTTTGTAGGGAGCAAGCTCCCTGCACCGCCCCCCCAGTGTGGGGGGAATATTCCTGGAAATGGGCATCTTGGACTAAGTATGCATAAGACCATTTTTTTGGCCATCCAGCCTCCGTGTTTTGGGATTTGCTGTAGTGGGTCTTAAACTTTCCAGTGGTTACCCAAAAAAATCTCTGTATTTGTTGCTCATGCAACTCAGATCGTGATGGTAAAAAGGTCAAAAAACAGCCTACCTACTGATTATCAAATAGTAAGCAAATAAATCACCTTTAAACCAAAGAGTAAAAAGGTCACACAAACAAAGCATTCAGTAAATACTCCAAGAAAGGCCCAACTAACCTGCAGTGTTTACTTTGTAATACTTTAAACCTCCTGTAGTGGAGGTCCATGGGATATATTCACATGACCACCTTAAAGAGTGGACATACCAGTATTTTAGCTACATGGCTTCTGAATGCCCATGACTTTTAATTTTTTACTTTCTTTGCTGATGCATTCAAGTCAATAAAGCCAAACCCTACTAGATGTTGGCATACCATGCTTTGCCCATTTTCTGAGCTTGTCACTACCGCGCAAATGAATTGTTTGGCTATACTTTGGAAACACAGAGCTGAAGACCAAGCCTGATGTCCATAAACATTCAGGTGCCTGCAAAATATCATAAATAGCATACAGACAAAATCTTTCACTCAGTAGTCGAACCACTGGCATGTCCTTAAGGGATCACATGTATGCATAGGTAAATACTAGGTTAGCTGTCCTTGTTGACCCTTTTAAGCCCAGCCAATTTTTCTGAGAATCAAACCCTGTACCTCGTTTGCTCTGTCAGAAACACTGGGTGAGTAAATGGAGGTAACTATGGAAATTGTTTTGAGCTGTGATACAAAATGGGAATTGCCTAGACATAGTAAGGCCTTGCTGATTTTAATTCTGGCAGCAGCCAAAAAAGCAATTGCTAGAAAATGAACCTGAAACTCTAAACCAACCATACTAGATGTAGTGAATAAAGTAACAAAGATAAAAGAAGTGGAAGTGGGATCTTTAGAAAAGGGTAGAAGAAAATTACATAGAAAAAAATGGGAATTGTGGAAACAATGCATGCAAAATAATGTTTTGAAGGAGGACTGAGGTTTAAGGGAAGGCAGGACCTGTGCTATGTAATGTTTGAATGGCAATAACTTTATAGTACATTATATGTGATGTATGATGTCTGCAACTGAAAATATGTCAATATGGTTTGTTTTCATTTAAATAAATGTATGATTACCTATGTCATAAGTCATTATTCCATAAAGATGTTTCTATTTAAAAAAAGTTCTGAATGAATGACAAAAGAAAGGTTAATCGAGAAAGAAGTTTGTCACGGTTTGGTTAAGCTTACTTAGAAGAAAGAAGAGGGTGTACTCATCAAACTAGAATAGTAATTAATAAATGTGGATCATAAAATGTTACCTATTTAGGTCTAATACTTGACCCTTCCCTCTCCTTTACAGCACATACAGATAAGATTACTACAAAGTCCTAGCCCAGCTAAAACTCAGCTACAAAATCAGCCATCTTTTCTCACCACTGCAAGACTAGCTATCACTAAAAATATTATATCACCTAAACTGGAATATGGTCTTTCTTTTCTGGTGTTGCATTCATCTCAGAATACCAATAAAATTCAAATGGCAGAGAACAGGATCTGCATCTTAACAGATTCTCTTACACCTTACTGTAAGCTGCTTAAAACACAAATTTTTATACGTGCCTATCAAAACAATGTGCCTCTGAAGAACCCTTATCTTCAAAACTCTAAAACAAGGTTACTACCAACCATTTAAATGCAATATTAGAATCCAGGAAAGCAGCTTTGATCTCAGAAACAAATGGAGTGGTGGTCGTAGCCTGATCCATCCTCCATTTAAAACTACTGTTGGAGAAAAAGCCTTTTCTAGACTATGACCCTCACTTCTCAACTGCCTACATTTTCAAAGAATGCCCAGATTTTTTGCCTCATATTTTTGGTTTGTTCCTCATAAATTGTGTAGCTTGCTGATAAATCACTGATGAGTGAAGTCACTAATTAATGACAGACATTTAAATTTCAGATTTCATATCTTTCAGAAAATACATGCTAATGCAACACCTGCTGTTCTAACAACTTTCTAAGTGCAATATTCAAAATCTGTCCGGCTTTGGGCCTTTCTCTTCCCATTATTATTCTTGGTTTTGGACAAATTTCTTGTACTAAGAGGTTGAGCAGTATGACTTGTCCCACCTTCTTACTGAAGTAAAAAAAAATCAAGAAACCAATGAAAAATTAAAGAAACAATAAAATATCACCTCCAGAAAGAGTCTACATGCAACTGTTATCACAATGGTTAATCCCTGTGACCAATGTACATACTATATTCTAGGATGAAATCAAGACAGCCAATAGCACAACAGCTATAACTGAAAACTGTGCCTTTGTTTATATTGTCAGCATGCATTGAAATAAGGGTGACCTAATGGTTAAGGTGTTTGCCTTGCAAACACAAGGTGCAGGGTTTGAGTAGAACAAGGGAAAATTGGCTAGGCTTTAAATGTTTCACAAGGGCAGTTAGCTTAGTACTAATCTGTGAACCTATAACTATTGTGTACTATGCTATCTTCCTACTAATTTCTTTCTCTTCTATGGCACTATGAAAAGTCTTGCCTGTTGTAAATGTATAATAAACTATTTACTCCTTACACACACACACATAGATGTAAATCCTGGTGAGTTATACATGGATCCCATGCTGAAAGAAATGACCAAGCCAAAAAAAAGACAGAAACTACCAGAGAAGAGCAAATCGTGAATACCACTCTTTTCCTTTAAACTTCTTTTTTTGCTGGGGCCAAGCCCCTTGCACTCCTGATGTTGGGTGCAAGCCCCCCATATCCCAAACTTATAAATGCCAGCTCTGAGATCTCCATACCTTGAAGAAAATCTCAAACATCACTCTTCTCCATTAAAATTCTTTTTTTGTAGGGAGCAAGCTCCCTGCACCCCCCCCCCACCCCCAGTGTGGGGGGAATATTCCTGGAAATGGGCATCTTGGACTAAGTATGCATAAGACCATTTTTTTGGCCATCCAGCCTCCGTGTTTTGGGATTTGCTGTAGTGGGTCTTAAACTTTCCAGTGGTTACCCAAAAAAATCTCTGTATTTGTTGCTCATGCAACTCAGATCGTGATGGTAAAAAGGTCAAAAAACAGCCTACCTACTGATTATCAAATAGTAAGCAAATAAATCACCTTTAAACCAAAGAGTAAAAAGGTCACACAAACAAAGCATTCAGTAAATACTCCAAGAAAGGCCCAACTAACCTGCAGTGTTTACTTTGTAATACTTTAAACCTCCTGTAGTGGAGGTCCATGGGATATATTCACATGACCACCTTAAAGAGTGGACATACCAGTATTTTAGCTACATGGCTTCTGAATGCCCATGACTTTTAATTTTTTACTTTCTTTGCTGATGCATTCAAGTCAATAAAGCCAAACCCTACTAGATGTTGGCATACCATGCTTTGCCCATTTTCTGAGCTTGTCACTACCGCGCAAATGAATTGTTTGGCTATACTTTGGAAACACAGAGCTGAAGACCAAGCCTGATGTCCATAAACATTCAGGTGCCTGCAAAATATCATAAATAGCATACAGACAAAATCTTTCACTCAGTAGTCGAACCACTGGCATGTCCTTAAGGGATCACATGTATGCATAGGTAAATACTAGGTTAGCTGTCCTTGTTGACCCTTTTAAGCCCAGCCAATTTTTCTGAGAATCAAACCCTGTACCTCGTGTCTGTGAAGCAAACACCTTAACCATCATCCCAACCCTCAACTCTTATGCACTTTCACTACAGGATGTTTAAGATATTAAATGGCAAAGAATCTAGCTTAGCTAGTGCTCTCTTGGTGATTTTACTGAGTGATTTGTTATATATTACATGTAAATAAGTGGATCACTTAGGCAAAGTCAAAGAACAACCCACTGATTACAACTTAATAAATTAATCCTGTCAATAAAAAACACCAAACTAAACTGTGGATATAAGCACAAAAAAAAGGATTTTTGCTGAATGACAAGCACCTATAAAACCCTGCATTTTAGAGCATCCTACATCACCATCTCCAATGCTGCTCAAGCTCTAGGAATAGAGAAATTCCTTGACAAACCTAGTGACACAGCAAATAAAACCCAAAGAAACCTTAAGGTGTTATTTTTCAATGCTAGTAGACTGAACAACAAACCATGCACCCTACAAGCTCTCTACACTCTGAAGAATATAGACACCTGTGTCATTACTTAGATATGCGTTAAATCCACAGAAAGTACTCCATCAATTATAAGGTTTCAGTGCCTTTCGCACATTTAAACTATCAGCTGCACAGACAAGCATAACTCTATGTTGGTTAAACAAGGAAAATGCCCTAGAATTTATCCATATGCAAAACTTAGCTGCTCTTTGTGGCCTAGCTGTGACTGATTCAATAGACATCTGGATACAGAAAGCCTATAAGTATATTTTTGGCTCTTAATATGTTATCAGTGATAGTCAACAAAACTGTGCTGCATTTATTAATTTGCTTGAGATTGCTTTTCTTGGTGTCTGCATTTTGTTTTACTAAACAAAACTGCTGCATTTATTAATTTGTTGATATTGCTTTTCTTGGTGTCTGCATTTTGTTTTAGTTAACAAAACTGCTGAATTTATTAATTTGCTTGAAAGTGGTTTTCTTGTTGTCTTTATTTTTTCCACCCACCCAAGTGTTGGTGTATTCTTAAATATGGTGGCTTTGGAATCTCCCACCCTTACTGTAAATTTGATTTTGGACACTCCTCACAGTCCATCTTATTTGCTTACTCTACTGAGTACAGGGTGATCATTTGGGTAGGACTACCCCCTTGCTTCTTTGATTTTGGACACTCCTCCCAGTCCCATCTCATCAGCTCATTCTACTTTGCACAGAGCATTTGGGAAGGCCAACCACTTTAGTTTCTTAGTTTCTTAAACTTGAATTATCTTCTGTTCCTTCCCTATCCACAAAAAAATACACTTTATTCATTTATTTATTGTGTTCTTCCTCCTTACTGTTAAGTGTTGAAGTGGTTTTATTCTGCTGTATTTATTACTGATTTTTTATGAACTTATGAACATATGAATTTATGAACCTATGAACTGCCTGTTAGTAGCCTTATTAAATTTGTCTGTTATTCTAACCCTCTTAGTTTTGGTTTTCACGCTTGGGTTTCAGGCCAGTTATTTTACATTTAACAAGGTTTTTTTTGTGGTCTACACTGTTGTGGACAAACCCTTATCAAAACCCTTTCTCTCCAAGTCCATCCAAGTTTCAGAGCACTATGTCGACAATTCCCATCAGTTTCTCCTACCAGCCTGGTCGATATGGGCATACTGAGACAGTGTAGCAACTGCCTAATGTTCACTGACAACCCTCTTCTCCTAGCACATAATTCTTCTACTTGCGAGAGATGCAACTATATCAGTTAACTGGAATCCATGCTCTCTCTAGCCTCAGTCAGTATCACTGACAAAGAGGAGATTGCCAGCACAAACACCATACCACTCATATCACATAGCCAAGCACAGCACACACCCACATATACAGAGGTCCTCAATAAAAACTTACCTAAACAGCAGAGACCTCCAAAACACACTCATAGACATTTGACACACAACACCAAACACATCACAGACAGCAGACAACCAACCAGTGTCTCACAAGCACAGCCCATAAGGCATAACAATAAACTCATACAGCCCATAAAGCACAACATACTAGTTCTTGGCGACTCAGTTGTGAGACACACAGATGTCCCTCTCACCAGGCTTAACAAGGAGAAGATCACAGTCAGTTGTCTGTCAGGTGCCAGAATCTGCCACATCATGCACACACTTAAGTCTCTCCACAACAGGTACAAGTATGACTCTGTCATTGTTCATGTTGGTGTGAATGTCTTGAGACATACCTCCCTGGACTATATGAAACGAGACATGATTGAGCTGTCAAAGTATGTGTCCCAGGTAGGTATGACCCTAGCCCTAAGCAGCATCCTACTTCCACCAAGAATGATACCACAATACCAAAAAAAAAAAAAAATAATTGACTTCAACAATTGGCTTAGTTTTTGGTGTCATTCCAAGGGAATCCAGTATCTGTCTGCCTGGGATGACATGGTTAACAGACCTCGAATATTTGACAGAGATGGCGTCCACTTGTCACCCCTGGGATTCTGGATTCTGGCCAAAGCTCTTGTCTCCCCAATTGTGCCTTTTTAAGCAATGTCCCACAGACAAATCTTCCAACATAAAATATCTGTCAAAAAGCAAATTGAAGGTCAGGCTGCTTAATGCTAGGAGCCTTAACCGGAAAATGTACTCACTGGAGGCTCTCCCAGCATTGGAAGATGCTGACATCTGTGCAGTCATGGAAACTTGGTTCAAGGCTGCTGAGAGCACCCCTGCCTTACCAGGCTATACCTCATTCCAAACATTCGACCACAAAATGAGGTCGGGAATGATTAAGGGTAGTGGAGTTTCTATTTTCATTAAAGACAAGCACACCTCCAGAATAGTTTGTCAGCATGATGCACTAGAACCTCTCCAGGTGCAATTGACAATTGAAAAGACACCCATCCAACTTATATCCAGCTATAGACCCCCCCTCCATGACTCAGGACACCAACTCTTCTTACCTGTACCTAATTGAGTCCCTCAAGATACCCCCTAACACCCTGATCCTTGGTGACTTCAACTACCCCACCATAAACTGGGTGAAATATTCCTTTTCTAATGCACTCACCCAACGATTCCTTGATTTCATCAATTCTAATGCACTAGACTAGCTTATTTCATCCCCCACAAGGGGAGATAGCATTCTAGACTTGGTTCTGACCAGCATGGGTGACTGCTGCACCACCCCCATAGTAAGTTCTTCGCTGGTGAGATCAGACTATCGGTCTGTCTCATTCAAAGTGTCTATCCTGTCCACCCCCCCCCCCCAGCCGTAAACAGCCTAAAAAACTTCTCAAAAACTGACTACAACCTTCTAAGAGAAGGTATCAGTAGAGTCACACCACCGCCCCCCTCAGAGGATGCAGACAAATATGCTGAACAGCATGCCAGTGCAGTATACAAGCACCTGTACAACTGCATGGACTCAGCCATACCCAGCAGAACTAAAACCTGTTCCTCACGGAGATGCAAACCTATGTGCTGGACATCCTCTATCAACATGCTTTACAACAAAAGGAAAAAAGTGTTGTCCAAGGGTAAAAAGACACAAATTTCCAATTGGAAAAACTCCCTCCTTAGGCTCAACAAGCAAATTAGGTCACTAGTGGAAACCTTCAAAACCAACTATGAACCAAAACTAGCCTCTGAAACAAAGGCTAACCACAAAGCCTTTTTCAGTTACGTCACAAACCTCCATGGCAAAACCAAGGTTTGTTCTGAATTAGTTCTTAACAATGCCACTTACACTGATCCTGTTGACTTAGCCAACCTGCTAGCAGATAGGTTCAGCCCAAACTTCACCCTTCTGTCCCCCCACAAAGGACCATTCTACATCCCTGATACTTGCCCTGCACCTCACATCTCCATAGATCAAGTGTTAAAGGCCCTATCTAAGGCAAAGAACACAGCTTCCATGGGACCTGATAGTATCTCAGGCTGTATTCTGCAACATGTCCATCAAGAACTAGCCTCACCATTGAGCACCCTATTCAACCATAGCCTAAGTACAGGCTTCATTCCAGCAGAGTGGAGAATTGCCATTGTCATCCCTTTGCACAAAGGTGGTGCCACTACTGACCCTGGTAAATATTCCCCTATTAGCTTGACACGTCTGATCTGTAAGTCCATGGAGCATATTATTATGGACCTCATAAACAAGGACATAGGCAATCTCCAAGCACTTGACCCCACCCAGTTTGGATTCGTCAATGGCAGATCTTGCCTGTTGAACTTGGTTGACTTTTTTGAGACTGTCACCAAGGTACTGGATGAGGGAAATTCAGTACACACAGCCTACCTTGACTTGCCCAAAGCATTTGACACAATCCCCCACTCAGGCATCATCTAAAAGCTAACAGAACTTGGTGTAAATCCCTATCTCATCAGGTGGGTGGCCAACTGGCTCACTGATAGTACTCAGAAGGTCAAAATAGGTGCCACTGCCTCCGATACTAGACTTGTCACTAGTGGTGTCCCCCAGGGATCTGTCCTGGGACCCCTGTTGTTTGGCATCTACTTCTCAGAGGTCCAGGCAAAGACAAAAGGTCTGCGGCTGACAAAGTTTGCAGAAGACTGTAAGTTGGGTGCTGTCATTGACTCCCAAAATGATGTTAACATACTTCAAGAGGGTCTCACAGCAACAAATGACTAGTGTCAAAGTCATGGCCTTAAGTTAAATGCAAAAAAATGTATTATCATACCATTCAGCAAAAACATGATCCCTATTGATTACCACATTAGTGGCAACCCCCAAGCACACAACCTGTGATGAGAGGCCTGGGTACACAAGTTGACAACAATCTCATATTTGACCATCATGTAGCGGCAGTGGTCAGAAAAGCCTTTTACTTGATTCATCTCATAAGTAAAGGGATTGCATCCAGAAAAAAAGGAGATTATTACCTCTCTGTGCTCCTCCCTCATTAGGCCAATAATTGAGTGCAATGCCCCGTTTGGTAAGTACCTCTCCAAACACCTGCACCAACTGGAAAGGCCACAGAAATACCTCACAAAGAGAATCCATGGCCTCTGACACCTGTCCTATGTGGACAGGCTCAAATCACTAACGCTCTGCTCTGTATCATACAGATTGCTCAGAGGTGACCTGTGTCTCACCTACAAGGCAATCTGAGACCCTGCTCTACTAGAGATGCTCCCTATCCATAAGTCTAACTCCTCACGTAGTACACGATCAAAAGGCTTAAGTCTAATATGTGACATTAACAAAACCTGTTGGAGAGACAGGTTTGTCTCCCAGAGGCTGCCCCATCTCTGGAATAGACTCCTCATACACGTCAAGCAAAGTACATCACTGACCCTCTTCAAGCGCAACCATGATGAGTGGATGGGCAACCACAAATTTGTCCCAGGGGGTTCCACCTGTGTCCCTCACTGACAGGGGTGACAGGTGCCGATTGTGGTTTCTTTTCAGGGGATAAACTCTTGGCTAGGTTTGTAAGGGCCCAGAGCCATTAGCCTAGTAATCTCCTAAGACCTTATGATCCTATTAATATAGACAAAGTCAAGTACCATATCCTAGCAAACTATAGGTCACCCTCTATGTCCCTAGACTCCGTGTACCTAAACCTACTGAAGACACTCACCACTAAACCAAATAACCTATTCATTGGAGACATTTATTACCCTTCTAGAGACTGAGTAGCATACATTGCAGGCACAAGGATCCCTGGGCCTTATTAACAAAAATACCCTGTACATCCGCTAGAGTTTCAAACATACTGGAGCTGGTGGTCACGAATATGGGAGAGTGCTGCACCCCACCCCCAGTGTCATATCCTCACTGGTGAGGTCAGACCACAAATCTGTCTCCTTAGAAATAAAAATTAACTTGGTAACCCCCAGCAAACTCTGTACCAGTTAGAAACTATTCCAAAGCAAACTACATTCTATTAAGGGATAATTTGTCAAAATTCAATGCCCCTCCCAACCTCGACTTCATAGTAATGTATGTGGCAACCTATGTGGCAATGTTCAGAGAGACCCAGTGCAACCATGTAAATGGCTGTATACAGACTGCAGTTCCTACTATAAGTAAGCCCAAAACAAACTCCAAAAACAAACCACAATGGTGGAATTTCAACCTTAATGGGGTATATAACAAAAGAAAAAAGTTATGACTAAAAGCAGAAAGAGAAACTGCCACAAAGATAGGAGCACTCTAATTAAACTAAACAGGAAAATAAGAGGAGTAATTAACTTCAGCAACTCCAATTACAAGGTCAAGACAGACTCATGGACTAAAGACAACCACAAGGCCTTCTGCAGCTATGTCCAAAACCTCAAAGCCAGCACACAGCAGCTTACTGAACTGGTGGTCAGTGGTGCCATCTTCAATGAGGAGAGCAACAACAGCGAATTTGCTGGCCAACAAATTCAGCTCAAACTTCACCCCCCCCCCCACACACACACTCTTCCTGCCTCCCCTATGAAATACCTACTAGCATAACCCCCAAATTTTAACAGAGGGCAGATCCTGGTGGTGCTCACTAAGGCCAACGACACAGACACAGTAGGATCTGACAATATTCCAGGATGCCTCCTAAAGACTTTGAAATTTCAGCTATCAGGACCACTTGAGTCACTTTTCATCTATAGCCTCAAAACAGGTTTTGTACCATAAGAATGGCACACTGTAACGTTTATTCCACTTCACAAGAATGGACCATCAATTGACCCAGCAAACTACAGACCTATTAATCTGACTGGTCTAATATGCATAGCCATGGAACAAATTATCATGGAAATGATCAACAAAGACATAATCAACTTTCAGAACTGGATCCAACCCAGATTGGCTTTCTCAAGGGAAGGTCATGCCTTCTAAGCCTTGTGGACTTCTTTGAAAAGGTCAACAAGGCAATGCATGAGTGAAAATGGTGCATACCACCTACATGGGCCGGGCTAAGACATTTGATACAATACCCCACACATTTATACTTGACAAACTCACTGAACTGGGCATAAACCCATACATAACTCACTGGATTGCCAGGTAGCTCACAGATAGGACCCAGGAAACCTAGGATTGGTAATACCACCTCCCCTAACAGACTGATCACCAGTGGAGTACCTCAGGGCTCTGCTCCTATTTGGCATCTACTTCTTAGAAGTAAAGGCTAATGTCAAGGGCCTTTGGCTGACCAAGTTCATAGATGACTTCAAATTAGAAACTATCATAGATCATTGTAATATGTTCCATAGTGTTGCAAATCATACTGATAAAACTAACAGACCTTCAATTCCCAGGATCAGTAGGTGATCAGTAGAGGGACCATCTTTATGCAAGGGCACCACAACTGCCATTACCATACCTCAGGGGCATTAGCAGTGAAAAGTCTCAGGATGAACAGCTGATGAAGGGGTTTTGTTAGCTGTGACTTAATGCCTCTCAGTAGACATTTAGGGATATTGTCAGAATCCATGGAAATAGTATACTTAATTTTGAAAAATGCCAAAAAGGATTCCTCCAAACTGATTTTTTGGGAGGAATGGGGAAGTGATGATAGTGAGTGGAAAAAGTTGGAAGATAAGTTGTCTGCAAGAATATTATGAATGTTTTTGGGGTGAAGAATTGCACATTAGTTCTAAGTTTCCTAATATAGCTAAAAAAGGCTTTATCATTGTCTTTTGAATTATTTGCAGTCATAATTTCATAGTTTACCTTACATTTTCTAATGGTAAATCTGAGAGACATACCAATTTTAAATTATTTTTATAATGATAAAGTGGACATCTTTTAATGATGTCTAACAGCTTTTCTTTTTTATTAAACAGTTTGCTCATGCAGTACCTCAACCATACTTGTCTGGTTCCAAACTTGCTCTTATGCTTATTCTGGATCAGTACTGATAGCTCAATGCATCTATCCAAGAGGGAATAAAATCCAGAGCAATTGGCATTGGCCTCAATTACAAGCTTTGCTGGAAAGCTGTATCATTTATGATTATTAGTAAGTTTGGTAAATAGTAAATAACTGATTTGGGGTAATCTGTGAATGCAGAGGAGGTATTATAGGTGGCGAAGCAGGTTTTTATAGAATGGATCACAGTGAGATGGTCAGATTTGGCTAGGGAGAGGGTAACCATACCTCTCAACTATACCTAATTCCTTGGTATTTCCCGGTTTCAGGGGCAAAATAGTGGGGTGCCATGAATTCCTGAGTGGCCCCTTTAAATCTGATTTTTTTTTTAATTTACTATTTGTAGCTACCACTGATGTCATCACACATTGCCAGCACATCAAGGTGCCGTGAGACATTGTCTGATTAGAAGGAGTAGTGAGGTTTAAGGGAGAGCAGGAATTTTATCAATTTTTGTAATGCTGGACTGGATGAAATTTGCTCAAAAAAAAAGGTGTATATTGCACAATGATAATAGAAACTATTATTAAATTTTTTCACTAATGTATGTGAATTCAGGCTTGCAGAAAAAGTGTTTTCTGTCTTAAATTGTTGCTTTTGCTATTAATGAATAGTAACTTTTGAAAACATGTTTCACACTAAATGTTTACTGTTTACTTCTATGTTTAAGTAATAAATATTGTAATTTGTTAGAATGTGCAGCAAGCTGGCACCCTTTGAAACTGCAATTAATCAGACTATATGCTGCAGAAGAACTCAGTTGTGCGTTGAGCGACCAGCAGGTGATTGGGATCATTCTTACTAGAATTTCAGTTCCCCTCCATCAATGTTGGCAGGACATGTTAAATAATATACCAAGAACAAGGCAAATTCTGCTGATTAAAGACAATCTGATACAGCACAATGAGCTAAACAGCAGTACCATAGAAATAAAAGGACTGGAGAGTCCACTTCTGCACTTTTTTTAATATCCCCCCCCAGGAAGCATCCTTCCTGTGCCTTGCCTTGTCAATGTATTGTACTGGGATCTGGAGTTGCTTGAGTAACCCAAAACGGCACTCGCGCACAAATTCTAATTGTGTACAGTGTTATGGTGGCAGCAGCAGTACTATGATTTCTCCTGGTTATTCGTGGTGAGCAAACTGCTACATTTCTGTAGGGGGGTTCATTAGCTGGAAGTGGGGTTGGGGAGGTAGGGGACTTCAACTGGACTTGAAACTCCTGGGGCAGCAAGTTGGCTGCTGACTGCTAAACATGATGTCAGTTGAACTAGCCCAGTCGCTTTGTCTGAAAGTTTGGCCACAGATAACGAAAATGCATAAATGTAGCAATAAAAATATATTGTCTTTAATTTGTGAAGGTGTCGTATCAAGTTAGCTGCCTAGATTTGTTTTCTGTTGTCTTTGTTTTGAGGATGGATGGGCTTGGGAGTGTGGTTCTATGTAATAATTTTACTTTGATCTAGTAGTGTGATGTGAAGTGAAATGCGCTGAAACAACAAGGCTGAAGAAAAGCACAGATTCACATGATTTCTCGGTTCTTACGTAACAAAACACAGATAATTATGAATTTGGTAACTTAGCTCATGTAGGACTTATTATTAAGAGTTGAGTCTGTTACAAAGCTTTCTTTGCCTTTTGTTTAGCTGGATGACTAATTCTGATGTTGATGGCATGCTTTTATGTGCCTAGAAGAACACTTGCCAATGGCAGCCATTATGTTGCTGTTTTAAAGTTAACCATGTTGCAAATGCTGTTCTTCCTAAGGTGGGGAAGCAGGCACTCAACAAGTGAGCAACAGCTTTCTTTCCATTAAGTTTTGCACAGAACTATAGCATACATTAATTCTGAGATTAAAGGGGTGGGAGGCAAGGTATCTCAAAATGTCTATGTGCATAAGTGTAAGAAACAGGCCTCTTCACCTAGGAGCGAAAGCATAAAGTGGTGAATTAACATTAACACCATGCCTTTCTTACAGAAATATAAAGTGACGATTTAGTGTTGTTCACTATTCATTTTTTCTCTACTGAACTTACTGGGGGGGGGGCAATGCCTGAGTAGAATACTGGCAAGCAAACATATCTCTATAGTACAGAATATGTCGATGCTGGACTGATAGAAAGTATACATTTGCAGTATGTCGCTTACTAATGCCCAGCTTTTATGATACTGATTTTTTTTTAAATATGGGGATAGATGTGGTGGTGTGTGTGTGTGTGTGTGTGTGTGTGTGTGTGTGTGTGTGTGTGTGTGTCTGTGTGTGTGTGTGTGTGTGTGTGTGTGTACGTTTATATGTGAGTAGCTCCAGAGTACTTAACACTTCAGCTAAGCCAGTATGTACTATAAACTGTTCAAATTTAGGACTGAGAATAGACTGGTTTTTGCTGTATTCAACTATTCAGTTATAAGTCAAGTATTCCAAACAAAAAAAGGTTCTTTTTGAATTAAAACTTAAGTACAATGGTGAGATTACGCAGTCCTAAGTGGCAAACATAATGCATTAAGGTATCTTAGCTGCAGAAAGGTTTTACAACAAATGCAGTTCCTATATTAATCCGTGAGAGTACAGTGGCAAACAAGTCCTACGAGCAGAAAGGTGCTTTGAACAAGAATAGACAATGACAAACGTTTAATTCTGGTTTGCAGTTTTCTAGGTGCACGTAGTAGTCCATGGCTTCAGTTAGTATGTGGTAGCAAGTAGATAACATGCTGTAGTTTGCAAACTAAAATCTTAATTGCAGATTTAATTGATGTTAAAGGTGATACTGGCTTCTAAGTATTGACTAAAAGGAGAAAAAAAGGGATGGCATGTTTGATCTAATTGGCATGCAATAGCTTACGGCTGGAGTAAAACAGACACCATAATCAGTTCCACAGTAGACTCATGTTTATTCCTTTTTCATTGCAAATGCAGAACAGCAGTAGCAAATGATGTCTGAACATAAATCTGCAGGCACCTGGCACCATATCAACTTTTCTCACACTGAGGTACATTTAATTTTTTTCCCCAAGAACTCATTGCTTCCCCTACCATGCTTAACCATTTTGTGTGACTGTTTATGTGTGTTTTGTTTTCCTAAGACTATCATGGTCAACATCTATAATGGACAGATTTTAAATATTGCTCCTGTAAACTCAAATAGTTGCTAGAATAACAGGTTTTGTATTATTATTATTATGTATTTCCTGAGGAATATAAAGTCAGAAATTAAAATGTTTGCCATTATTATTATCTGATGACTTCAATCTTTATGTTGGTATCCTGCAGTTCCATTGGAGTGGGTGTGGTTACATGATTACGTATACAAATTGTATGTTAATCAGCATCCCGATTTTTGGCCAGGTGTACCTACGTTTCTTGGGCCTTTGTCCAGATTTTTGATGTTTCCAGGTTGAGAAGTATGGGGGTAACATGCAGGGTGATGTAACTGAGGAAAATATTTGCGAGTGCAAGATCAAGAAGATTTACCCTTCTGACAGGTAGGAAGAAAATTTGGAAGTGTATTGACATTTACATACTCCAGAAATCTCTGGACATATTTGTTGTTTGTAGTAAATGTTTGCCAGTTTATGCGCAGGTAGGTAGTCATTCATATGGAAGGTATTCAGTTCATTTGTTAATTTTTCTATTTGATTAAGGCAGTCTACATACTCTAATGGGATCATCAAAGGGGATATATAGTAAGCTATAATATGACCATTCCTTTTTTTGAGTGTGACTAGGACTTCAGACAAAGGGTAGATTTGTATCATACTAAATCTGGAGAGAGAGAGAGAGAGAGAGAGAGAGAGAGAGAGAGACAATGCGATTATGAATAAATACTGATACACCCCAGTTGCCAGTGGATCACAGCACATGATAGACATTGAACCCTAGAATTTGGGAGATGCTGTCACTATAGTGGAACCAGGTTACTTTAATTAAACAAATGTTGATATCTTGGAACTTAGGAAAGCCCTCAAGTACATATATTTTGCACTGAGCCATGTAATGAATCCCAATCCAATAAATGCACAACAACACAGTAAATAAACAGAACCCTCACACATGAAAACTTATATATACAAAACTGGAGATTGCAGAATGCTGGAAAAAACAGTAAACAGCCTATCCCCAACACACCAAAATCTCTAAAATGAAAAACATTATACACCTAGCTTCAACAAATAACTAAATACTAAAAAACACACAAGAAAATTGCTTTTGGTGAGACAAGCCCACCTTGCATCTCCCATGTGACCTTATATATACTATTTCTGAGGTCATATAACAATGGAGAAAAGGACAAAAATCTAATCCTCACCATCTTGTGATCTCCAACTGTATGACAAGACACATTTTAATGAAACAATGATAAGACACATTTTAATGAAACAATGATCTCATTAAACAAGCCATCAAATGTAAATAATTTAACTGCTGAGGCTGCCCACTAAAGTGTGCTAGCCTGTGTAAATCGATTTTACTGTTTGCTTAATTGCATTTCTGTGTGCTTTCCTGAAAAAACAAAAAACAAAAAAAAATACTCCTTGTTTTCCCGCCTTTCCTCAACTAGTTTAGACCAGTATACAGGCTTTGCTGTATTCTGGGCTGTGTGTAGTTCCTGTGTTGGCCATTGCCTTACTTGGATAGAAGGAAGTTTCTGAGCTCACCAGTGGGAGTGGGGAGCCTTGAGCAGCCTATCTGTCCCTGGGGGAATTGACCTCAGCTCTTGAGCTGTAAATTATTGGTTGCTTTGGACCATTTCTAGCTCTTTTCAAGTTCCCTGTATAAAAATCCGCCTCAGGGTGTTTTTGCGTGGTTGGGCGCATAGCGCAGCAGCGGTTATACAGGTTTAAACTATTTCTGGCTTCGCCAAGTCTGCTCTTCAATTTTTCACTTAGAAAGCTCTACTCAGTCTATTTAACTGTATATATTAGCACTTGTTTTCGGGACTTCTAGTCTTAGCAAGCACTCTTATAATAAAGTAAGCACTCTTATACTAAAGTAAGCACTACAGCCATCCACTACCCTCTGTGAATACCCACTTCCCTTAAAGGCACAGCACTCCTTATAATATTCTAGTATGTTGAGTGGTAGACCACTAGCATCCTCTCTTGTTCAGCTGGTTAACCTGGGAATCTTAAGACAATGTTACAATTGTCTCATGTACACAGACAACCCTCTCCTCCTTCCTACTAACACAAATACTTGTGAGAGATGCAACTATATAGCCAGACTGGAGGCTGAACTCTCTCAACTCAGGACTGGCAAGACCAGACAGGAGGAGAAGGTACCCACACCCGAAGCAAAACCGGTCACACATAAAACCACCACCACTACAAACCAAACACATAAGAACACAAAGACATACTCGGAGGCTCTTATAAAAAACTTACCAAAACAACAGAGGCCTCCAAAGCAGACACCCAGAAATACACCCCCACAAAACGTAACACCTACAACACATACCTCAAGCAACAGGTGTGTCACACAATCACAGCCCCTAAGGCAAAACACTGTGCCAGAGACATTAGTAATAGGTGTCTCTATAGTCAGACACACCGACGTTCCACTTACCAGGCTGAATAAGGAGAGGGTAACGGTGAGCTGCCTATCGGGAGCTAGGATCCGCCACATTACACACGCACTCAGGTCACTCCAAAGCAAGTACAAGTATGATGCAGTCATTGTCCATGCTGGTGTGAATGACCTGAGACGTACCTCCCTGGACTACATGAAAAGAGACATTGAGGAGCTCTCTGATTAGGTAGCCCAGACTGGTATGACCCTGACCCTGAGCAGCATCCTGCCTTCACCAAGAATGATGCCTCAGTACAAAGACAAAATGATCAGTTTTAACAATTGGCTTAATCACTGGTGTCATTCTAGGGGGATCCAATGTCTGTCAGCCTGGGATGACATGCTAGACAAGCCACGTTGCTTCGCAAGGGATGGCTTGCACCTGTCACCACTGGGCTTCCGGATACTGGCCAAGGCTCTTGCCACCCCCATAGTGCCTTTTTTAGGCAATGCTCAAAAGACAAATCAACCTCCGTAAAAAACAAAAATGGAAAAAAATTAAGGGTAATGCTGCTCAACGCCAGAAGTCTAAATCTCAAGATCCAGGCACTCAAAGCACTTCTCAGTATGGAGAACATCGATGTCTGTGCAGTAACTGAAACCTGGTTCAAGGCTCCTGAGAGCACTCCAGCGCTACCAGGCTATACCTCATATCATGCTTTTCGGCCTCAAGTTCCAGGCTGAACCACAAAGGGAGGGGGAGTGTCCATTTTCATAAAGGACACCTACACCTCTCGATTGGTGGCTACCCATGAAGCATCAGAAACCATACACGTTTTACTCACCATAGGCAAAACTGCCATACAACTGGTCGCATGTTATAGAACACCCTCCCAATCCCAGGAATCCCATCAAGCATTCCTGAAAACACTGGAGGATATGAATGTCACACCAAACACCATCATATTGGGTGACTTCAACTACCCCAACATAGACTGGGCCCACTATTCTAGCCCTAACACCCTAGCCCAAAGATTCCTGGAATTCATTAACTCAAATGCTGTGGAGCAACTGGTCACTTCTCCTACGAGGAGAGATAATATACTTGACCTGATTATCACAAACATGGGGTCCAAATGCTCCGCACCGGATATAAACCCCTCGCTAGTAAGATCTGACCATAAACTGATCACGTTGGATGTACATATCCCACCCCACCCCCAGAACAAAAGACTACAGTGAAAAATTTTTCAAAAGCTGACTTTACACTCCTTAAGTCAGAAATGATATCCTTTAAGCCTACTGGGTTAATGGAAACCACATCCCAAAATGCTGAATCCTACACAACAGCCTTCTACGGACATCTCCAAGAATGCATGGATCAAGCAATCCCAACTAAAACCAAGACCCTCTCCACCAACGGAAAACGCCCAGTTTGGTGGACCCCGGCTATAAACAAACTGTACAACAAAAGAAGGAAGCTACTGCAGGACAAAGCCAAATCCCACAAGGGAAAGGCTTCCCTGATCAACACAAGTAAAAAACTATGTTCTCTCATAAAAACATCTAAAGCCAACTTTGAGAGAAAGATTGCCAAGGATACCAAAGACAATCACAAGGCCTTCTTCAATTATGTCAGAACCTTGGGAGGAAATTCTCAGATATGCTCTGAGTTGGTACACAATGACAAAAAATTCACTGACCCTACCGACATTGCCAATATTCTGGCAGATAGGTTCAGTGCAAATTTCTCCCCTCCCTCACCCCCTAAAGATGAAGTAATTATCCCTGCTGAATGTAACCTACCTGTCATCTCAGACATACAGGTGAAATCAGCACTCAACAAAGCAAAAAACACAGCATCTATGGGACCCGATGGTATCCCCGGTTGCGTGTTACGTGAACTTCAAGAAGAACTAAACCCGCACCTAAGAACGCTATTCAATCTTAGCCTCACCACAGGATATGTACCTGAACACTGGCGCACAGCAACAGTGGTCCCACTCCACAAAGGGGGAAATTCTACTGACCCTGGTAACTACCGCCCCATAAGTCTGACCAGCCTGGTCTGCAAGGCTATGGAAAGAATCATCATGGAACTCATAAATGGCGATATTGGGGATCTGCAGACCCTTGATCCCACCCAGTTCGGTTTTGTAAAAGGCAGATCCTGCCTCTTAAACCTGGTTGACTTCTTCGAAACAGTCACTAGTGCCATCGACAAGGGCAAGGCTGTCCACACTGCCTACTTGGACTTGGCTAAAGCCTTTGACACGATACCACACTCTGGCATCATAGACAAGCTCAGCAGCCTAAATGTAAATCCATATGTCACAAGATGGGTAGCAAACTGGCTAAAAAACAGAACCCATAAGGTCAAAATTGCTGGAGCCATGTCAGACTCAAAACCAGTCACGAGTGGTGTCCCACAGGGCTCAGTCTTGGGACCACTCTTATTCGGCATTTACTTCTCGGATGTGAAAGCAAATATGGGAGGATTATGGCTGACAAAGTTTGCAGATGAATGCAAACTGGGTGCCATAGTTGATTCACCTTCTGACACACACATCCTACAGAAAGGTCTCACTGAAACGGACAACTGGTGCCGGAATCATGGCCTCAAACTCAACGCCAAAAAATGTATAGTCATCCCCTTTGGGAAAAACAAAGTACCCACAAATTATCACATAGACAATAACCCACTGAGTACGGAAGAAGTAATCAGAGACCTGGGGACTCAAGTCGATAGCGACCTCTCCTTTGACAACCATGTTGCCAAAGTGATCAGAAAGACATTCTACCTTGCCCATCTCATCATGAAGGGATTCTCATCCAGATCAAAGGAGGTCATTGTACCTTTATATTCCTCCCTTGTCAGGCCCATGATTGAATATAATGCTCCATTTGGGATGTATCTCACCCGGCACATGCAACAACTGGAAAGACCCCAGAAGTACCTCACCAAGAGGATCATGGGTCTCAAACATGTGCCTTATCCAGCTAGATTAAAGAAACTCCAGCTCTATTCAGTAGCATACTGCCTGCTCAGAGGTGATTTGTGCCTAACATATAGGGCCATGTCCAACCAAGAACTGATGGACATGCTCCATCTCAAAAAATCCAAATCCACCAGAACCACGCGAGCTAAAGATTTCAACCTCTGCAGAAATATGAATAAAACATGCTGAAGGGATAGATTCATAACACAGAGGTTACCCATACTCTGGAACAAAATCCCAGTTCATGTGAGACAGAGCCCTTCATTGGCACTGTTCAAGAAAAATCTCGATGCATGGATGGGAGATCGTAAGTTTACCCCGGGAGTCACCTCAGTGTCACTACTAGACAGAGGTATAGTTTACTAAATAATGGGGTCCCACATGTGTCACTACTAGAGAGGCACAACTATATAATACGGGGTGGCGTAAGCCACATCACTGTTGGCTAGGCTTGTAAAAGCCCCAGGGCAGATAGCCTAGTACACTACTATGAAACTATGAAACTATATGCATTTCATGGCTTGTTTAATGAGATCATTGTTTCATTAAAATGTGTCTTGTCATACAGTTGGAGATCACAAGATGGTGGGGATTATATTTCTGTCCTTTAGCCACGGTGGTGCAGCAGTAGCGTTGTCGCCTCAAAGCAAGAGGTTCTCCCATTCGATTCTCAACTGGAGCACCTTCTGTGTGGAGTCTGCATGTTCTCCCCATGGTTGAGTGGTATCGAAAGACATGCGTGAATGGGAGTGCCTTCGTTGAAGGTTGGGCATCGGGCTGGCACCTCGGCACCAAAAAAAAAAAAATCGACTGCCAATCATTAGTGGACCAGAGTTCCACTGTGGTGACCCCTAACCAGGAAAAGCTGAAAGAAAAACAACAACATTATTTATATATATATATATATATATATATATATATATATATACAGAGAGAGACTGAAGGAGATGTATTAACAAGATGTTTCAAGATTTAGTTATACAGTATATAAAGTAAATAGGCAATTTACTATTGCATTCTTGTGCAGGTGTGATAGACAAAGGATGTAACAATTCAGTGTTGAGTTACATTACAATAAATGGTGAACACAGTTCAGTTTAAGAGCTTTGAAAAACATGTGAATGTTTTAGACATCACTTTAAATGGCAGCTGAAATGAGATGATAAAACCAAATCTTTTTAGAGAGAAAACAGCAAATTACATGCTTCTATATGCCAACAGTGCCTACCCTCTTCATCTGACACTGTTACATATAATTATATTATGGAAGGAGAAATACACCAGATTATACAGCAGTATAGTAAAGAGTAAATCAATTGTTACTAGCAATAAAACAAACCAAAATAATCAAGCAGTTTCTGCTACTTGTACCCAGAAAAAATAATGAAACTATTTAAATAAATAGATCTTCCTACTGCAGACAGAGGGGACGAGATTTATACTGGAAGTCTCTTCCTTTCTATTTTCAGGTGTCAATTGCACTTGATTCTGCAAGAGTCTCAGTGCAGTGACAGTTTTAACACCACTGCAGTAGTGTGGTGGGTGGGGACTGTCAATTCCTCTTGGGCTACAAAAGAAAACCCTGGCCAAAGGCCTGCAATTTAGCTACTTTTCTGGCTGTAGCTTGATAACTTTCAAGTATAGTGTAGTGTAAAACAAGCTGTGACCCAAACATAAATGATGGTGAGTAGAGACAGCAAAGAAGCAATCCTTTTACAGAAGGTATAGAAGATGACCGTGACTCACACAAATCCCATTATATGTCAAAGGCATAGGAATTCACAGTTACTTCTTTATGTCTGGTATGAGTCATACAAAACATTATGGGAAAGAGAAAGTGTTGAGGAAGAACAAGATCACATTGATACATCAAGTCCCATTGGTAGCCATGTTGTGGAAAACAGGCTAAAATTACAAATAAAGCACTTAGAGTGATTCTGAGGTATTGAAATATGTCAGGAAACAAAGATAGTGAAAGAAATACTTTTTTTTTAGTTCTAGGGTGGAGTTTTCCTTTAACAACATCTGAATACTGTCTCCAATTACGGTGCTAATAAAAATATCAGTCTGTAGAAATTCTAGAAGCCTGGATAACAATAACAATGCTGATAAATATGATAAATATATAGAAAGTTTCTGGAAGTACATTCTGAGTCTCCTGAATTATATTAACTGGAAGTCTTTTCCTCCTGAATACTATGGATATTTGACCTGATTTCTGTACTCTGGCTCGAGTGTCAGTATTGCACTCCAAAAGCTAACTTCTTTTCTGGAATGCTGGACATTTAATCTTTTCTGCGTACCAGTCCAAGTTAACTTACCTCCTGACTTCACTGATTGTGTCTGAAGTATATTGTCATAATACCAAAAAGCAAAAGCCCTGTAATGTTTTACACATCTCTTTAGCCATGTGATTTCCCCAAGCTTTGTCTTGCATGTGCCTTATCTATCATGCCATTGCAAGTACATATTTCCCTTGAGAAAGGAACATTCTGTATTTCTGCACATCTCATGTTTTATCTTTCCTTTCTAATGAATTGTCTTTCCCTGAAACTAAATCCATAAATGGAAACACAAGTCTGACTCTATATTGTCAGGCCTATTCATCTACCTTAATGCACTATAGTGAACTCACTAAGAATACCCTCATTCTAACAGTTCCCTGCGGTCCCTGATGAAAGTTTACAGAGACCTTCTTTTGTAGTTACCTTATATATGTATTGCTAACTACTGTAATCTGGTTTGAATATATGGCTTTATGCCACCTGACTCATAATCTGAAAATAAATTATCTTTATCTGGTAAATCAACTTGCAATTTCAATTTTAATGATTAGGTGTCACTTGAGCATTTATGGCCTGTTTGGATTGAAGCAATTACCCTATTACCTAGATCCATAGTCTTTGGAGTCTTTAAGTCTGATGTATGTCTGATATATCTAAAACCTGCACATTATTCTGAATATTCACATCTAGATCAAGGGAGGTCATCGTCCCCCTGTACTCATCACTCATTAGACCTATGATTGAGTACAATGTCCCGTTCGGAATGTATCTGACCAGACACCTGCTGCAGCTTGAAAGGCCCCAAAAGTTCCTCACCAAAAGGATAAAGGGTCTCAAAAATATGTCTTATGCTGCCCGACTGAAAGAACTCCAGCTCTATTCAGTCTCATACCGCTTGCTCAGAGGTGACCTGTGCCTGACATATAAGGCCATGTCAAACCCAGATTTGATGAATATGCTTCACCTCAAAAAATCTAGACCCTCAGAACCACAAGGGCGGGAGACTTAAACCTTGACACGGTTATAAATAGAACGTGCTGGAGGGACAGATTCATCACCCAGAGACTCCCTATGCTGTGGAACAAAATCCCGGTACATGTGAGGCAGAGCACCTCGCTGGCCTTGTTCAAGAGGAATCTTGACCAATGGATGGGAGATCGCAGATATACCCCAGGGATTACTTCAGTGTCACTGCTTGACAGAGGCACAGAAAAATGATAGGCATAGTTTTTATTCAAACTAAAGGGGTGGCGAAAGCCACATAACTATGGGCTAGGCTTATAAATGCCCTTGGGCAGATAGCCTAGTATGAACCTATGAACCTATGAACCTATGAATCAGTGTCTTTTAATTTTGTGTTTTTTTTAAAGGATTAGGCCAGGTAATTCTTTTAACTCTGCTGTTTCAGAATAGCATGAAGAAAATGGCATACACATCCTTAACCTGTCTGTGTGAGTCTTTTAAGTTAAACAGAGTAATAACTGTTAACCCTGCCTATTTGTCTTCCCTATCTCTGTATGCTGTAATGGTAAAATTATACTGTTTATTGCCTATGTTTTTTACCTTATGAACTGGTGGATTATTGCACCATGATGTCTCTCTCTTATAGCAAATGAAACCTTTTCCCATTATCCATTGATTTAAATCTTCAAACATTGTACTGTTTAGTCCATTTTATTTTCTTATTGTATAGCCTATCAAGAATGATGGCTATTTACTGAAGACTAATTGAAATCGGCCTAGAGGTGTACATTTCTAACTGGTCTTGAAGCATAATTACCATATACTGCATTGACTTGTGTCTGTAAATTTTTTTATTTACCTTTTTAATTTCTTTGTACTGTAATAGATGTTGTCCTCTTAGATCTATATCTGAAATATCCTATAAATATTTATGAGCTATAACAGATCACTAAAACGTATGCTCTCTGCATGTCAGGTCTATACCTTTGCATTTTCTGTTACTGTCCTTTTACCTCTCTGACTAATGTACAATAATTATGTAAAGTGAACTGTTAATCTGTAAATTAATTAACAAATTAAGCCTGTACTGTTATGCCTTGAGTATATTGAATAATTATTACTACCTATTCTTTAGATAACTTATCTTAATAAGCCTGTTATAAATAAGTCTGTCACTTTACCCTTCACTACTGACTGAATAATGTAATTATGTCAGTTTACCCTTAAAACTAATGACTGAATAATGTGAAGGAGAAAGGTATAACTGAGTATTAACGTTATATTCTGAAATGTGACTGAATGTACAATACTGAACACATAACTGAGTATAAATGTCATATTCTGAACCTTGACTGAGTTTTACATACTGAACATTTAAAAGAGCTGTGTATATTCTGGAAACTAACTTAACTAATACTAAAGGAATATGCTTTGTCAGTGTTATCTAAAAACAGTTGAAAGCATAACTGAAAACGGTTAAATGTTATACTCTGAAAACTAAATTATTAGTACCTTTTTCTGTCAGTATTGTCTGAACACAGATAAAAACATAGACTGAAAACTAGTACTGTTATACAATTATCAGAAAACATAGGAGCATTTACTTACTTGCTTTAACTCATACATTTTACTTTAAACAAACATTAAAGAAATAACTGAAACACATAGACAGTTGACTTCTGCACCACAGGTTTTGTCAAATGTAGGCCTTACTCTGCATTTTCTCAGTCACTGATGAGGTATTGGAAGGCCTGTTTTAATGTCCAAGTGTTCTTTTTATAATTAGGCCTTTTAAACCTCTTCTTTGTATCTCGTGTGCAAGGCTGGGTGGCTAAAGTTCTTGATTCTATTTAAATTTAAACTGGAAAAATCAACCTGGAAATTATTTAGCAATAACAGTATCTGGTCCTTAAAATAAAATTTGCAGCTTTAAACATTATAAACTGATAGCATTGCTTGTTGCTCTGACTTTATTTACATTTTTTCTGCATGGAATAAACATATCCTGCTAATAAATTCTTGTAAATCTGTAAGCAAACTGATATTGTACTACAGTGGAATGGAAAGGCTATACCTTTATTATTAAATCAAACTGAAACCTCAGTGAAATTGTTTTTCCTGTCATAACCTCAAATGAAACTAAAGCAGTAATCTAACACCGTATTAATATTTTAACATTTGTTTTTCATTTCTGCACCTTTATAAAATTCATCTTAACTATTGAACGTTCTATGTTTACTTTTGTGACCCTCAGGCTCTAACATACTGTTCTGTGTGTGAAACTCCACCCACTGTCTTACCACAGCCATTCCATTAGCTAGTGTCATTTAACTTTTCAGTACTACTGAATGCTGCAAGAATTTATCATTACTATCTACAATTTTCTTGGATAAATAGTAAGAACTGTAACTGCATAAATTGTCACTAAGAATATTAAATTGATATTTACTGTACTACCTTATGGCATACAGTACTGTCTTTAATTCAGCTTGCTGAGCTGGTATGATCTGATAAACTGCACCTTCTGCATGAAATATATACAATCACAAAGCAATTACATAGACACATTTATTACTAAAGTTGAACTGATCTGATTCTGAAAGTTTACTTCTCTGTCTTTTATACAAGTAGGTGAAGTTTCTTTGTACATTTACTTGTATATCCTTTACACATGTACACAAAGTTTCTTTATATAGTATACACAATTATTACTAGAGCTGAACCAATATAATTCTTGGACTTTACTTATCTGCCCTTTATACAAGTATAACATAGAAGTTGAGCCTATGGCTAATGACACATAATATTTATGATGCACCCTTTCCATTCATGGGATCTGAACTTTTGATTGTGCTGTCACTTTTAAAATGTAGCATTGACTTTAAATTTTACATTCTGTAAACTAGCAAAAACATCAAGCTATTATTTATGCACTGCAATACTTTATTACCATAATGCAAAGCTCTTAACAATGTCTGCTAAACAAAACAATAACAGAAAAAACTTATTTGCCAGATCTGTAACTGTAAGCCCTTTATTTTGCAAATTAACTTGACTGCCATTTTTGGTATACCCTACACAACATAACTGTGCATGGTTACCCTTTTTTTTCTAAATGGCCACACCCAATATGTTTTCTGAGCTCTTTAGCTGTGTTGGCTGAACTGGAACCTATTTTATCTTTAACCCATAAATCTTCATGCTTCTGTTGTAACTATTTTTTCAAATTCTGTACATTTGCACAATCTGCTGCATGCCAGTTCTTACAAGTGTCATCTGTGTGTACTACTGTACTTTTTGTAGCATTTTTATTTTTCCATAAAATCTTGTTACTGAAGTCTAAAACAACATATAAGCCTGATGACATGTCCATACCTAGTACAGAGCTGTTAAACTTTGAACTGTTAGCTGCTGTAATCTTTGAGCCTTTAAATCTTGCCAAAACTACATTTGTATCCTCTAATAAAGGTCTATCTGTAACTGAAGTTGATTTGTCTGCATTAATCAGTACATTATTCCATACTTTTTCTGTAAACAATGAAATATTATCATTTTTTAACTTTAAATAATGACAGATAAAAGCCCTGGTTTGGTGCTGGACTGTCACACCCTTTATAGATAAGCTAAAATCCTTTGTTATAGAACTAACAACAGCACTGATTTGAGCTATGGAATGCATTTTTTCTTTATTTTGTTCTAAAACAGAAGTTTCTGATGAAGTCTGTATATTATTTACTTTATCAGACTGATTAAAATCTACACTCTTATCCTCCTTCAGTGCAATATTTGCACTGGCATGTGAAAAGAGGAAACTGTATGAAATAATTTGAACTTGAGTATTTGGTCTGGAAATTTGCATATTGCATACACTGATTGTGTTTATATCTGTATTTACCATATTTTTAATTAACTCTACACCTAGAATTACATGTACACTAGAATGCATTACATTCTGAACATTTGTATTTGAAATTGGACTATGACTTAACTCTGTATCTTGAATTACATGTGCTGTAGCATTTACACTGATGTCTGAAAACTGTAAACAATTGCTGACAGAAGCTGACTCATACTGTGAATTATGAGATAGTATATCTGTTGCAGTGTGCTGTTGTGATTTAACCCTTTTGCGTCTGGAAAGATGTAACATTTCTGAACTAATAACCTTTAACTTCAAAAGAACATTTCTGGAACACAGTTTTAGACTGCTTTACCCAGTTTTTAACTTTAAACCAAATATTTACTGGTGTGTTAACTGCAGAAGTATTACTTGACATGTTTATGCAAATGACTTTTACTGATGAATTTAAACTTTTCTAAGCTGTTAGCTAAAAAGTGCATATAAAGTCTTACATAACTTTTTGATCTGGGAGAATGCATCCTGGCTTCTGCAGCTTTTTAAATTTTTTCTTGCTTTTTGGCTGTATGACATCACACTGGAAACTTGAAAGTTATTGAAGATGATGAAGTAAATTGCTGTTAACTGGATGTCTTTTTATACTGTGAAGGAACACTGCTGAAGGTTGTAGATTTTCTGAAGTAGTGCTAGTCTGTTGAAGTTCTTTGAGGCTTTTTCTGAAGTAAATGCTGGTGCTCTGCAGGTTGTCTAACAGCAGCAATTGTTGTATGCAAAGGTATGTTGTCTGCTCTGGCTGTTTTCTGTATGAAGTTTACATCTGGAATATCAGTGGTATCTTACCAAAAGGTTTGTTGTGTAAGGGGTAACCATAGTGCTATTGGCTTTGGCCTTATTCTGTATGGATTTGACAGTTTCCATGTGGAAAAGCACTGGTGTGCTGCTGAAATGTCTGTTTTGAAACTTTTGCTGTCATTACTGATAGACTGGAAAAAATGTCACTGTAAATACAGCTGCCTCTGTTGGAGTTCTGATGAAGTGTTCCAAATTAACACTGCTATGTCTGGTACATGTAGTCTGACTGATGGTAAGGTTGCTTTGAATAAAACACTGTAGATTGCTCTGTAGAACACATGTATTCTGACTGCTGATGCAAGGTTGCTATGGGGTTTTGGGACTTACTGCTCCCCTCCATTCATCATGGCTTGCCATTGAAAGAGTTGATAAGACTGTAATATACTGGAATTAACTGGAAACAACTGAAATGAGACTGGATGGAAAGTCTTTATTTGTTAATTACCCAAACGTGTGCTGAACAGGTACCAGTCTCTCCTTTATGGGCCAAGTCTTTCTGTACTTTCACAGTAAAGTTTGAACACTCTGCAGCTTGGTTAATGATGCTTTATAAGATGTTAACATATTTGAATACTGTCTCCAATTACAATGCTGATAAACAATAACAGTCTGTAGAATTTTTGGAAGGCTGTATAACAATATCAATGCTGATAAATATATCCAAAGTTTCTGCAGGTATATTCTGATTTTCTTGAATTACATTAAGTGAAACAGTCTTTTCCTCTTTAATAGTATGGATATTTGGCCTGATTTCTGTACTCCAGCTCAAGTGTCTGTACTGCACTCCAAAAGCTAACTTCTTTTCTGGAATGCTGGATATTTAATCTTTTCTGTATGTCAGTCCGAACTAACTTACTTCCTGGCTTCACTGACTATGTCTGAAGTATATTTCTATAATTCCAAACACCCTGTAATGATTTACATGCCTCTTTAACCTTAATTTCCCAAGCCTTGTCTTACATGTGCCTTATCTTGCATTCCATTGCAAGTACATATTTCCCTTGAGAAAGGAACATTCTATATTTCTGTATTTCTGCACATCTCATGCTTTATCTTTTCTTTCTAATGAGTTATCTTTCCCTGAAACTAAATGCATATATGAAAACATAAGTCTGACTCTACATTGTCATGCCTATTATTCTACCTTAATGTACTATACTGAATTAACTAAGAATACCCTCACTCTAACAAAATCCATGATGCTAGAACTACTAGTACATAGCATTCGGTGTTCTTATTTTGCCACATGGAGCGAGACAAAATTAGATCTATGAATTTTTGGAAAAAGAAAATAATACTGAGGCCAGATATAGTGCATCCAGAAGAAAGGACTTATAAACTCCATGGCAGTATTTACTTTATTTATCATTATTTAGTAAATCAGAATGTTGTTTCAGTCTTGTACATGATTTTGAGTACCTTTCTATTTAATTTTTGGTAAACATAGTGGCATTAATTAGAGTGTAATGTTATCTAAGATTATAATTACAAATGCTATTTTTTATGTGTCAACCAAATGCATTTATGATGAAGGACTAGAGGTAAGAAAGGATTCAATTTGCTGTCGTCCCATGGTGAGTCTCAGGTTGTATGATTTATTTTCTTAGTTTTGAACTATCACAATATGAGTCAGCTTGTTCAATATACATCAAGGATTCCTCATTGCATGCCTTTGTCCTTGACAGTAATGGACAACACTCAAAACATATGCTTAACAGGTAGTGGGCAGTAAACATTCTGCATTTATATGAGGCCTGTTTAGTTCAAAATGCATTTAACTTGTTAGGTTGATCATTGTTCAAAAACAAATTCAGATGTCTGTCATTCTCACTGCTACAGTAACCTTTGGCTATTTGAGTGGTATACAGGCCAGGATACAACAACTACCCAGCTTCACAAAGATCTAACTCCCTTGTACTCCTTCACTCCTCAGTGCTGATTGGACATCTCATTTGTGGAGATAAATCAGCATTCTGAGTGAAGATTACTTCAGATATACTTCAGAATTGTCTTGCCACTTCAAGGAATAACAGCTGAGAGGCTTCACAGAAATGGCAAACAGGAACCCTTCCACACAAGAAATATTGTCTTTTTAAATATTTTTAAATGTTTTTAAATATTTTTTTTATGTTGTGAAGAATACTGACAAATGTGTTAATATCAGATGTTTTGGAAGTATTTTGTCAGAAACTGCTATTTTCGATCAGGGATTATTATTGAATGCTGGGCTGGTTTTGTGAGAAAAATATATTGCTTTTGGGACAGTTTAACTGAAGCATTAGGATTTAAAGATTATGAGGTATTTTTATGTACCTAAAACACTGAGTGTTTTGGTGGTTGTGTACACTTCATGAACTTGCCTTCATTTTACTGCTTGAGACATTTTGCTTGAGATGTTTGTTATACTCAGGCAGTGTGAAGTGCATTTCAAGGTTAGAATGTATTTTATGTTTGGTGCTTGAGTATACTTTGTGACATCTTTTCTTCTTTTTTTGTATTTTCTCAGTGCACTTTCTGTGTTACAGACTTAGAGTTCTGGTAGAATCTTTGTGTTCTGCATATGACTTTAGTTCTGAATATTAAGGGACTGTGTAGGAAAGTGTGAGTGTGTGTGCTATTTACCTTCTGACCTATTCTTCCAAGGGGTGGTAGTTAGCCTTGTCCTCTGAGGCTGTTTCAGTGTCCATTCTGAGAGGTTCTTATTGCAGGGTCAAGGGAAAGAGACCTCTTACCCCAAATGAAGTAGCATCTCTGAGTCAGTCTCCTTCCAGGGATGCCTCTAGAAAAAAGAAACTATAAGGTTAGACACTAATCCTCCAAAGACATTTTGTCTGTTCATAAGGATAGTTTTCTTACTAAGCCAAGAGTTTATTTCAGGCTTTCTATCTTGGACAGCAGGAATTATTACTGAAGAAAATATGTCAGGCGATTCTGGCATAGACATAAGGTATTTTCTTTGTCTGACTCTAAAACCCAAGACTCTATTTCAGATGAAAGTTTGTCATCTCCAACTTCATTAGGGGACTTTTCTTTTTCTAAGAGTACTTCCAAGATGAATAATGCATTCGTTTGTGAGCAAGTGATTTTCCCCCCTAAACTGAGGAGAGCATATGATATGCTGCAAGTGGATTTACCTCATGTTATGCCCTTTTCTACTATTATGCCAGCCTTGGAAGATGTGTTAAATGCTGCCTTCAATAGCCTTTACCCTCAACCTTCAGTCTTTAGAAAAGGCAGAGCACTCATTAGTGCCAACTGTACCACTGCATATAAGTAAAACTTTGGCTTCAGAATGAGTATGTCAGCACTCCTTCCCCCTCCCCTCTTGTACTTACATGTCTAAGTCCACCCTGTCAATTGGCTGCCAGTGTCTGCCTTTGGTAACCATCTGTGTTAGACTCTTTGGTAGTAATATTGATTCAAAAGGGTTACTGCTGGGACTGGATGCACATACCTCCTTTCAGGAGAAATCTTCCCTACCTTCAAGATGAAATAAAGTTTTTTTATTCGGGCTCATCAACACATGTTTACCCTATGAGTCATAATAACAGTGACTTTAGACCAAAGAAGGAGGAAGGCTTCTACTCCAGAATGTTTCTGGTTTCAAAGAATGAGCTTTTCTGGAGACCAGTTTCTGAAAGAACCAATGTTCAAAATGTTGACCCTTTACAGTCTGTATCAGTCAAGCTTCTTCTAAGTTTTATGGTAACATTAGACCTAAAATTTGCTTATCACCACATTTTCCTTATTAAGGCGATTTATTGATGTTTACTGATATTTACAGTGTCTTTTTCCAGATGTCAGGCATCATTAGCATGGGTTTCTTTACTCCTTACAAAAATGGGCTTCCAAATAAATATTCAAAAATCAAAAATCCTTCTTGACTCCATCACACAGGACTGTGCTTTAAGTATACCTTTTTGATATGTCTCTTCAAAGGGATTCCTAACAAAGGAAAAGGCGAAACTTCACTGTCAATATCCATACATCTTACATTCTGTCAGAGCATAATGTAGTGGCAGGCAAGCTGAGCAGGACCAGGACAAAGCCCACAGATGGAAATTTAATCATGGAGTCTTTCAAGAATGAACCCAGTTGTAGGGAGTACCTCAAATAGATCTACTTACCTTCTTTCAATGCAGACAACTAAGCAAATTGTTTATCATGACTCCTTGTCAGCAGGCCTGGAAAACAGATGCATTTTAATTTCCATGGTCAGGAATCTTACTTTATATTAAGGGTTATTCTGAAGATTCAGGAGGATTGTCCCAAAATTATTGTGGTGACTCCCTTCTAGTCCCAGCAACACTGGTTCTACCTTCTTATGGAACTGGACAGGAGCAATTACCAAACGCTTCCTTACAAATTGGATCCACTCACACAAGAGAGGGGTAGTATGACATACCCCAATCTCAAACAAGTTCAACTCACTTCCTAGATGATTTAATTGTAATACTTTTTAGGCACCTTTTTGCATTAGGATGTGCAGCAGGTACTTAAAGTGGCAAGAAATCCTGCTACTAGGAAATCTAGCCTAGTAAACACCTATGAGCTACAAGGTCCTCTGTGTCTATATTTACAAAGCATTACAAAATGGATTTGAATTAGTGCACTCCTATTCTTATGGGAAAGAAAGCACTGAAAGGTCTGTATTGAGACTTAGTAGAGGTACAGGCTTTTAGCCTATCTGTATAGGATAGTTGTTTGAGATCCAGGATTTTCCTGGTCAGGAACCTCTGTGGTCTCTCCAACTGCTGCATGTGCTTGGCAAGGTACATGCTGAAGAGGGCATTGTACTCGATAATGGGTCTGATAAGGGAGGAGTACAGGGATATTATGACCTCCTTGTTCCTGGATGAAATACCCTAATTTATGAGGTGGGCCATGTAGAAAGCCTTCTGTACAACAGAGGCAACGTGGTGTACAAACGCCAGGTTGCTATCAACCTGGGTGCCCAAGTCACTCACAACTGATTGCTTACTTAGTACATTGTTATCTATGTGATAATTAGTGGGGATGACATTTCCCCCAAGGGAATAATGATGCATTTCTTGGCAGTCAGTTTGAGGCCATGCTTCTAGCACCAGTCATTAGTTTGGGTAAGGCCTTCTTGGAAGATGCTCACATCACTAGGGGAATTTAAGACAGCACCCAGCTTGCAGTCATCTGCAAACTTGGTCAGCCACAGACCAGTGGTTTTGGCTTGCACCTCAGAAAAGTATGTCTCAAACAGTAGAGGCCCCAAGACCGATCCTTAGGGTACACTACTCATTATGGGTCTACTACTAGAGGTGGCTTCCACTACTTTGACTGAGTGGGTTCTATAAGTGAGCCAGTTAGCTACCCATCTGGTAACATACGGGTTGATGAATAGCTGGGAGAGTTTATATATTATGCCCGAGTGGCTTTGGTTAGGTTAAGGTAAGTGGTGTGCACCATTTTCCCCTCGTCCATTGCTTTGGTGACTGTTTCAAAGACGTCAACCAAGTTTAACAGGCATGATCTCCCTTGGACAAAACCAAACTGTGTGGGGTCAAGCATTTGGAGGTTGCCAATGTCCTTGTTTATAAGGTCCATGATAATGCATTTGATGGCCTTGGAGATCAGGCTAGTTAGGTTGATGGGCCTATAATTGCCTGGGTCAGTGGATGCTCCACATTTATGTAGAGGGATGACGGTGGCTGTCCTCCATTCAGCTAAGGTGAAGCCAGTACTCAGGCTTTGGTTGAATAGGGTGTCTAATGGAGCTGATAGCTCATGCCTGAGTTCATGTAGGATACAGCCAGGGATTTTATCGGGTCCCATGGAGACTGTATTTTATGCCTTTGAGAGGGCATTAAGGACCTGCTCCCTGGTGATGAGGGGATGGGAGCAGGTGCTGGGGATCTCCTGGTTTACTGATGAGGGTGAAGTTTTCATTGAACCTGTCTGCCAACAGGTTGGATATATCTATAGCATTTGTGTATGTGGTGTTATTGACCACCAGTTCAGAGCAGATTTGGTTGTTACTTTTGAGATTGTGGAGATATGTGAAGAAGTCCTCCTGATTGTCCTTGGTGGATGTGGCCAATTTGGACACAAAGTTAGCCTTAGAGGATTTCACCAGTGACTTAATTTGCTTGTTTAGACAAATGAGAGATTGCTTCCAACCTGGCACCTGCTCCTTCTTGGCCCTGGACAGCAATTTTTTCCTTCTATTATAGAGTGAGTCAGAATTTTGTGAGGCTGGCTAGTTGTTGTGTTTAGGGCAGGATACAACCCAAATAGTCAAACACTAATGCAGTGAAGAGTTCAAACATCTATAGTTATGGTAAGTGCAATTTACATAACTGTACTCTCACCACCTGTTAAAGTCAAGATGTGTTGCATAGAAGATTTTGATGAAGTAATCATTGCTTTCCCAACATCGTAAGAATAGAGATGACATAAACATTTGTTTATGTACTGTTTACCTTCAGAAATGTGCATATATATATATGTTTTGCTAAATGTTGAATCCTTAACTTTACCTAGCTTTTTAAGATTAGCTTGATAGAACTTAATTTGCCTTATCGCACCCTTGCTTGAGTATTCTCTGAATTATTTTCCACTGCAGAAATGATCCTTATATTGACTATATATATATATATATATATATATAAATATATATATATATTTTTTTTTTATTTTATTTTATTTACCATTTAGGTAAGATTCACAGGTGACTCAGAAACAGTGGCCTAAGTATGCATATACTTGTAACCAGTTATATACCATTACCGGATTGGAGTTAAACTGTCACTACTATTGCATTCAGTGACTCATAACAGCTTTTTTAATCCTGTAATGTATATCATTATTTTAACAGTATGACATTTGTCAGTCTCAGATATTTCATAAAGAGTCAGATAAACATTTTATTAATTTCTGCCTCTAGATCACATATTAATGTTTTCTCAACATCTACCATCAAAATCCTAATTTTTCAGTCTTAGCACCAACAAAATCAAGTTTACCGCTGTTTTTTTTCTGACACCATGACTGGACCATAGTCACAGAGCCCCACTTGTACTCTGTTGGCTCCAGGTATGGGCATGGCCAGTGCTTTTGAATGTTTGCACTCAGTGGGTCTTATCTAGTTAATATATGAAAAATAAGGTAAAATATAGATCCACTGTTGGCAGAAGGCATGAGTATCTTTCTCTGCTATACCACATTAACACTGTGTGAACACCAATAGATGCCCAGTAATACAATACCCAAAATCATCAAATAATGCATTGACTTAAAATTATGCCTGCAACCTTTGGCCTTGCATTATATATCCACCAGAACATGAAAGCATTGTAGGGAGTTGCACAAGGTAGTTCAGTGCTGCAGAAATATACACCTGTCGCTTTCACAGCAAAAGAAATAATGATAATCATGTATGATTATACTAAGACAGTAGGAACAATGTTATATACCAAAATGGGAGCAGGGGTGCAGCCAGAAATGTATATTTTGTACTCAGACTTTATGCTGTTGCTCCTATGGACAACCTATACTTTAAAAAAGTGTACTCAACTCTCAAAATGCTGCCCCTAGACACTTCAGAAAAGGACACTTTATTTTCAATTGTCGCCACTTGTAACCACAAAAAGGATTTTTCAGAGGTACATTCTTCTTAAAAGCATGTTTTAGATAGCACTGTATAGTAGGCAATTCTAAACATCATGTGCTGCTTGACTATAAAGTTTCTGATTGATTCTTAGAAAAAATGTACTCACTTGAGTACAGTGAGTATGCCTAGCTACATCCTTATAGGAGTATATAAATACAGTGAGGATTTATACAAGTTATAGAACTAATCAGTGTCACTAGATTAGATTTGTTCAACCATTTTGTGTAATTAAAACAGGTACAGTATTAGAACCACTCTGTTTGAAGCCGGATAAATAGAAAGGGAAACCAACAAAATGCAATAATCTACTGGGCTCTCCTAGTTGGTGTGTGAATGCATTCAAGCATGCATTAACTTAGCCTTACCATGCTCTTCAAAAACTTGAAACTCTCTCCCCGGAGATTCACAATGTTTTTCAGCTACCATGACAACAAAACACAATAGAATACCTGTTGCACCATATGTTAAGGTTTACAAAATCCTTTAGCATTTATATGTTATTTTGCAACCTAACTTTTAAATGCTGTATTACACAACTAAACTATTAATACTGTGTTTATGTGAAGATTGTATATCTGTGTTACTAACTCCACCTTAAAGCTGTGTTTGCTAATGTTTTAAAAGGCTCTAAAAGCATTTGATATATATGCCTATTACATCATAATTTCATGACCATCTGTGTATTTAACAAAACATTTCAGCATCTCATGAGACTATTGCATGACATTTCAGTTAGGCTAATACACTCCTTGATAACTGACTCAAATTATAATAGATAGTTTTGTGACAGTACAGAAAATGTGAATAAAAGAGATGCCATCAAAGGACATGAGATTTCATGTTATTAATACAATAAGGACAGAGATAAAAATCCACTGTAAAGGCTGAGACTATATTACAATAATTGCTAGCTTCAAATAACTCACATCTTTTACTTTGAGTGCACAGAATATATCTGCAGAACCAGCTTTACAGCTGATACTTTGTCAGTTTTATACTTGATGTTTTGTAAATGTTCCTAGCATCCATTACTATGATAAAATGCATCTGAATTCCTGGAGTAGGACGTATAAATATTTCCAGCTTTATTTATTGTGTACAATAATGTGAAGGAGGCATACAAGGCTGTATCTTGCCCCCATTTTGCTTAGTCTGATCATATTTCTTTATTTCTCTATCCACATATAGACAGCTCCTCGTGCAAGCTCCCATTATAAGAAAGACTGTCAAGGTGTGGACAGAGGAATCTGAGCAGGAACTACAGGACTGTTTTCTGTATACTCAGTGGGATGTCTTTAAAACTATGAAAGAGGATGGCATTGTTAATCTGGAGGAATACAGTTCAGTAGTTTCCAACTACATACAACATGCACTAACTGCATTGTGCCCCATAAAGACATCTGGCTATATCTAAATAATAAACCATGGATCAACGCAGACATTCCCTCTGCACTTCATGTCCACTCCAAGACATATGCATCAAGTAATGTTGGTGAGTATAAAAAATCTAGATGTGATTTATGCAGGGCTATTAGAGCAGTTAAGGAGAATTATAGCTATAAGCTGGAGGGCTATTATGCGACTGTAGAGACAAGGTGCAAGTGGCAAGGTCTAGAGAACATTACAGGCTATCGAGATAAAGGTAGAGGGGTGACTTAGGACAGCAGTTCTCACTGGATGGTTTCAGTGAATTCTATGCCCATATTGAGGCCAAAAATACTGAGTCAAAGAGCACCACCACAACAGAGAGGGACAGTGAGGAGGGCCACCACCAGTCACAATATCACCAGCAAGTGTGGCAAGGTCCCTGAGGAGAATAAATCCCCGGAAGGCAGCCGGACCAGATAATATTGCTGAAAGAACACTGAAGACCTGTGCTTCAACACTTGCTGATGTTCTGGCTGACAAATTTAACCTCTCCCTTGCACAAGCTGCTATTCCCACTTGCTACAAGGCAACCACTATTGTTCCATTACTGAAAAAAGGCAAAGCCAACTGCCTGAATGATTATCAGCTGGTTGCATTAACTCCCATAGTGATAAAATGCTTTGAGAGAATCATTATGAGTTATATTCAATAATTTATACATAATACAATGGATCCCATAAAGTTTGCATACAGACCAAATAGATCGATAGAGGATGCAGTCAGTGCAACACTGCATACAAGTCTTACTCATCTGAAGAACAAGGACTTTTATGCTCAGTTGCTGTTCATTGATTATAGTTCGACTTTTAATACTGTGCTACCAACTAAGCTCACCAATAAGCTGTCCATATTGGGCGTACCGCCTACTCTTTGCAGTTGGGTCCTGGACTTTTTAACAGGCAGACCTTAGTCAGTTAGGCTGGAAAATAACATCTCCAAAACAATAATAATAAACACAGGAACTCCACAAGGCTGTGTTCTGAGTCCAAGGCTGTACACGCTCTTCCCCATGACTGTGTTGCCTCCCAACATAACACCAGAATTGTCAAATTTGTGGATAACACAACTGTCATTGGTCTGATCTCTGAAGGTGACAAGTCAGCATACAGGAGGAAAATGGAGAGTCTCATAAAGTGGTATTGGGACAGCAACCTCTCTATTAATACCAGCAAAATGAAGGAGACGATCATTGGTCACAGTGGAATAGACAGCAACACTTACCATTATACATTGGTGACTCTGAGGTGGAGAGATTGGCTACCTTCAAATTCCTTGGCATCAGCACCTCTGAGGATCTCTCCTGGACTTAGAATATCACAGACTTGTCAGGGAAAAGCTGGCAGTGTCTGTACTTCCTGAGAAGGCTGAGGAAGTTTGTCATGTCCAGCATCATCATCAGCAACTTCTACAGATGTACAATTGAGAGTATCTTCTCACACTTTATCACAGTATGGTTTGGGAATAGTACAACTCAGGATTGCAAGGCTCTGTAGTAGTAATAAAAACTGCACAAAACATCATTGGTGTAACTTTTACTGCATTGGAGAACATTTATACCAAAAGAATTTTCAGGAGGCCCCAAAACATTATTAAGGATACTACCCACCCTCAACATAAACTGTTTATGCTGCTACTATTGGGGTGGTGTTACAAGAGCATTGCAGCTAGAACAACCAAACTGAAATACAGTTTTATACCTCAGGCCATTAGGCTGTTAAATAGAACTCACCCACTGCCTCTCTCTCCAGCATTGTAAGCTGGTCTGTGTTTGGAAAGGGTGAAATGTGCTCTTTTGCACGAATGTGTTCTTTTGCACAATTATTTATTTATTGATACTTGTATCTCATATTATTCTTTATTTGTTGTTCTTAAATATTTGTCCAGGTCTCCTTCAAGAAACACATTACACCAAATGACATTTGAGGACCTTTATTAAATTTCCATAAACATAAATGTAAATCAATATTCATTCATTTCAACAAAACATGATACAGGTGAAATAACATCCATGTGACATTATCTTAGGACAGGACTGCGTAAACCTGCTCATCCAGATCAGTAAGCAGCGTCCATACCTCCACTCACTTACTTATAAAGCAGCGTATCCGCTCACTTCCAGTACCATTTATTGGTACTTATCAAGCAGAATACCCACTCACTTTCATTACCATTTATTGCATTATACCATCAATCCAATAAGCAGCTTCACCCACTTGCTTATATATTTATCAAGCAGTGTAACTGCTCACTTTATTACCATTTATTGCATTATACCATCAACCAAATAAGCAGCTTCCTCCACTTACTTATGTACTCAAGCAGCATAACCACTCCCTTTCCTTTCCAAACGTATTGAATTGATCATCCAGCACCAGAGGGGGAACAGAAGGTGGCAAGCTTGCCCCTCTTCTCCGCCCTGTCCAATCTAAATATACCCCCACTAATAAAAGAGGGAGGGAGGGTGGGTAGCAAGTTCACACCAGAATGTGACTCTTATTCCAGGTACACTTGCCTAACATCCTTTAAGCCCCTCCCTACCCCTACCTCACTTCCTCCCAAACCTCAGCCATTCCAATTTAACCCTATCCTCCCCTTGTCCTCCCAAATCCTACTACTCTAAACCCCACCTTGAAGATGTCCCTGGAAAAAATGATCTGTTCCAAACCTCATTTGTCCTGGTCCCATTCAAGAAACACATTACACTGAATGATATTTGAGGACCTTTATTAAATTTCCATAAACATAAATGTTAATCAATATTCATTCATTTCAACCAAACATGATACAGGTGAAATAACATCCATGTAAAATTATCTTAGGACAGGACAGCATAACCCAGCTCATCCTGATCAATAAGCAGCATCCATACCTCCACTCACTTACTTATAAAGCAGCGTGCCCGCTTACTTCCATTACCATTTATTGGTACCTATCAAACAGCGAACCCGCTCACTTTTATTACCATTTATTGCATTATACCATCAACCAAATAAGCAGCCTAACCCGCTTGCTTATATACTTATCAAGCAGCGTAACTGCTTACTTTATTACCATTTATTGCATTACACCATCAACCAAATAAGCAGCTTCCGCCACTTACTTATGTACTCAAGCAGCATAACCGCTCACTTTCATTTTCAAACTTATTGAATTGAACATCCAGTACCAGAGGGGGAACAGAAGAGGGCAAGCCTGCCCCTCTTCTCCACCCCCCAGCCTGACCAGGCTGTTCCCCCTCTCTGTGGAACACTTCCAACAAACTAAAAACCCTTACGGTATCCGGCCAAACATCATTCGGTGTACCCCATCCCCACTAACCAAGGTGGGTAAAGTCAACTCCTAAAAACCCTAATCTGGCCAAACATCATTCAGCATACCCCATCCCCACTAACCAAGGTGGGTAGAGTTAACTCCTAAAACCCTATCACATAATAAAATAAACAGTTACTGAAACCACTGAAAACAAAACACTGACCCTTCACCTATGCTAAGATAACCTAGCATTGCACTGCACATGAGCTAAATAATCCTCACTTCATGACCAATGGCAGCTCCGCAATGACTTCAAGGCCATTATAAAAAACATGCAGAGTCAACTACATGCCATCATTCCACATTGTAACCCCATTTACCACCCAATCCAGTAATAACCAAATAAGCTCTCAATGCCAGAGCAATAACAATTCTAATGACTCTATCACTACCAACCAAATTCGTACCATTAAACTCCCATTGGCTAACCATCCCACCACAAAACTAACTATCTTTATAAGCAATAAAACAACTCAGCAGTTATCATGGCATTCAAGCAACTCAACAAAACAAGCCGTACTATTCCATTATTAAACCCAACTGCATACCATCATACCAATGAGATCTCTAATGCAGGTGCAATATCAATCCAGACATTAAACCAACTAGCCTTTATAACATGAAATTATTAAACAACCATCATGGCATTATTCAAACACCATCAGCCCTGTACGTTCCATATTGGCAACTGGAAACAAACCATAATCCCCCAACAACCCCAATGAACCTCCTTCACCAGCTAACACAAACACCAAAAGTAAAAGACATACTCCGTGTCCCCTCAATCATCCTCCCTCACACAAGCCACTGACTCACCCCTCCAGCTTATAAACCTTATCACATACATAGCCAAAGTGACAAACAGGCCAAACAACTGAAATAAAACCCTTAGTCCCTCTCTGATGTTAACCCAATGCCCCCTAAATCAGACAAGGGCAATCGCCAACTAACCTTAACAGCAGCCCTATCATAGATCACGAACCTTCCTTTCATCCCTCCAACTATCCAATACGAGAGTAGCACCTAAGAACCATCCTTACCCTTGCTGGCCCTCACCTTTCCGTAGTGACTGGCCACAGCCATAACAAATGCCACAAATACACCCCCAAACCCCACACCTATAAACTCATAATCAAAATACAAATCCCTATAACCCACCCTATCCATCTGCCGCAAGGGCGTATCAAAAGAATTAAGCCACAAGCAACAAAATTGATAAACTACATCAACTAACCCTAGCAAAGTAACCCACTCAAACTGGCCAGAATAAATATGTCCTACATCTGCAAGAAATCACCACTGCCCCAACTGTAATGTGCCTTAATGACCACTGAATAAAATTACATACTACCCTATAGCCTCTCCAGCACTCGCAACATCCACAAAACAAAAAACATTACCTTTTAAGTCCATTTCCATCAGGGCATTGACTGTTACTCACTCAGCACTCCATCTGTGACATCAATGTGGCCACCCAAGTGATCAGGCCTTCCATTTAAACATGCATCTAAATTTAAACATGCAGCAAAACCCCTCTCACTATGACGACCATCTAACGTATGTAATATATATGTCTTCACGTACAAATATATATCCAATTTTAAGTAACTAGCAACTTAGCAGCATGGAAGGAAAACCCAGGAGTACCCGGTGAAACCCACACAAATGCAAGGAGGGCACTCAAGCCCACGCCACTGTCCCCCGGACGGGAATTGAACTGGAAAACCTCTCGCTGTGAAATGACACAAACCGCTGCACCAATGCATCCCATGAAATTTAAATAATAGAACTCTTAATTCTACCATGTATTGTACATTATCCTGTATCACAAATCAAACAAAGTCATAAAATATTAATACTTATTCTAGAGCAACAAAAAGTTGGTTATGCTTCATCATCCTGGACAGTTACGAGTTTCTTCTTCCAGATCTGTGCTTGCCTAATGGTTAAGGTGTTTGCCTTACAAACACATGATGCAGGGTTTGAGTCTCACAAGGGATAATTGGCTAAGCTTAAAATGGCTCACAAGAGCAGTTAGCTTAGTACTAACCTATGTATGTATGTATGTATTCATATCCATTTCTAGTTACTCACCCAATGACCCCACTCCTTAATCGACACCAAAGCATGATCATCTGCGAACTCACTGTATCTCACCACTGGAACTCGGCACACCATCATCTACAAAGAAAAGGACAGAATTAAACCCTCTAATAGGAACAAGAAGGCTCCACCTTATACCCCCCTATTCCAAAATACAGCCACAGCGTTCCAAGACCCCATCTGCAAGAAAGAAAAAAAAGACATGTAAAACATGCAAAATGCATAACACATTCAAAGACATCTTCAAGGACAACCTATCCTGCCAACCCAGGAAGGAATGTACCACCGACACTCCCATTTATGACAAAGCAGCCATAACTGAAGCAATACTTCCTATGACCCTATCAAATACCCAAGATAAATTTAACTACCAGTGGAATATATTAAAAGTAAGCCCTACACCTGAAGGGACCTATCCCTATCCACAAACCAGGTAATTTTGCAATTCCAGACCACCAAAGCTGCTGGACATGCTCCACTTAAAAAATCCCAATCCCTCAGAACCACACGCTGCAGGGATCTAAACCTTGTCATCACGATAAACAAAACATGTTGGAGGGATAGGTTCCTGACTCAGAGACTCCCCATACTCTGGAATAGACTGCCCATACATGTCAAGCAGAGCGCTTCTTTTGCCATCTTCAAAGGAACCTTGATGACTGAATGGGAGATAGGAAATTCACCCCAGGGATCACGTCAGTCACCCTGCTAGACAGGGGTCCAAGGAAGCAAATGCTATGAAAGGAAAAGTGCTTCACCCAACTGACAATGGCCCTGCTCTCAGCCTTCCATTTTCAAAATGAGGAACACTAGCATTTGAATTGTGGAACAATATCTCCAAAGAACAGAGACAATGTTCAGATGTAACCAATGTGCAACAATGAACAGCCAGGACTGTTCCTAAACCCACAAAAATGTTGCTCCATAAACCTCGTCCACTCTGAGAACCAGTATGCACAGCACTGACTTTATAATCTAAACATACCACTCAACCACCTCAACAGAAACCTGTCCAACTCTCCCAGTAACAATTAGCTAAAGGTTAGAGAATAGAGCCCTAACTATCAGTCTCACATAAACCTTCAAAATGCACAATGGCTAAAACTCAAATACCTATGACTGTTTCCTGCATGCAACCTGTAAGGATTCACAAGTATGTAAACAGTATATTAAAGAAACATGGAGGGTGCAAGGTGGGGCTGCCCCTCCTGGCAAACCAATTCCTACAAAACAAATGTAGTAAAGAAACATGGGGGGTGCAGGGGGGCTCACCCCCCCCTGCTAAAGCAATTCCTGCTTACTGGTTACTACTGGACAAAGGACATACTGATGCAAGGAAAGGACTGTCATTTATTCCCCTTTGGTGTATTTTACCTTGACACTCATAGGTCTCCATGGCAGCCCGACATCACTTGGTGGACTGCCATCCCCAACCAAGTGACCCACCAAGTCCATCCATCCATTGTCCTTCTTGCCTGGGAAAGCCTGACTCAGTGCAACCTACCCTCAGCAGAGGCTTGAGGAGAAAAGCTCTACCACATGACATTTGCAATCAACAGCCTCTTAACAATATTGTTTTCAGCACAGTTATGCAGAGTAAACATCCACATTCACTAGTTAAAATAAAGCAAAGAGTTGACAACGTGTGGTGTACACAGACTGACAAACAGGTTCATATAGTGCATTTGCCCTGAAAAGCAGTTTATCTGTAACAGCAAGTAATAAGCTGTGAGGAATAAAATACACCGAGATTAAGATGCACAGCAATGACAAAATTAATCCCCATTTTTTATTTACATACACATTTTTATAGTTACTCAGTTACCTTAACATTTTCTTAACTGAGCTAAATTCTATTAAATGACAAAGTGTGAAATCTCCTGGTGAGAAAATGCAAACACTGCCACTGTTAATATATAATGTATTACACTAGAGGCACCACTAATTATCCAACTGGACATACAAAGTGTGGTCTTCACCAACACAGCCTGCAAGGGGGACCAGCGTCCCAAACCACAACTCAACAGCATGCAACTGTCCTACAACAAGCCCTTTAACTCAGTTCTACACTCTTAGGGGAAATCGAAAACGCAAACCAAAATGCTCTTGGTATAAAAACCCTGGCGATCCATGCTTCGACAAGAGAAATTACATCCCAGCAAAACTGTAGATTCTCCTCTGCCAAAATGGTCAACATGTCAACATGTGGCCTGCTGCTGAAAGCCAGATCCTCCAGAGAAGACCGGCACTCACAGCACGCATCTGCTCGACCAACGTCCCCACTGTATATCCCCATCTTTACAACATTTTCTCTTGCACTCTGCCTCCAATCAATAATAAAAATATTTTCCCTTTTTTTTCTTTTATAAACTGTTGCCATCAATTGAGACTCTGGGCAGCCGAGAACCTGCTCCCTCCAACCCGACCTCCCCCTGCACCAAAAGCTGCACTATCAAGACAGAGCCCCACTCCACTGACAACCACGTCGCACCATGCAAGCGCAGGGCAGCAGGAACTCTTCCCCCACCCAAAAACCAGCAAAAAGCTCCTCACAGCCTGACTAAAGGAAACTGTGAATCACTACACCACCAATGCACAAAGCTGAACACAACCAAAGAAAACACCAGGGCCAACCAAACCATTCTCACCACTGAAGGCACTCAAGAGAAACCATCACAAACACACCACCCAGCCCAGAAATGAAAATGCCACAGCCTCAGCAGATGCTTTCACCAGGAAACAAGCACTCCATAATGCCATGACACAAATGTTATTGCAACTGTATTCAGCCCCATCGATATCACTCTCCCACTCTCAATAAAAATAACCAACCAGCCAACTTCCTCAGGTATGTCACTGTCCAGTGATTTCAATTGTCATTGACTTGCCCGAAAGCCACACGTTATGAGGAACAGACCAAAATATGACCAGCAAACAAATAAAACAATGAGGCAAGGTGCCTGAAGATACTGGTAACCAACAAAAAACAAGTATAGGCACCAAAAGGAGGTCCACAAAGTCACGTACCAAGCAATAGTCAGAAGGAACAGCCGTTTATTCAAAATGTTTTGAATAAAAGGCTGTTCCTTCTGACTATTGCTTGGTACGTGACTTTGTGGACCTCCTTTTGGAGCCTGTACTTGTTTTTTGTTTTTTTGTTGGAGATGAAAATATGAAGCAACATCCAGCCACTCCACAAAATCTAAACAGCAGAGAGGCACGAGGAGTCAACCGCATACAAGGCAGACCAAAATGACATGAACAATTTTACTGCCACAACAGCGAGTGCACTAGTGTGAACCCTGGCCCCAATAGATTGTTGCTGTTATTGTAGTTTACCTTTTTTTTTATTATTGAACCCACCCAGCCACAGCTGCACCACGCATGTGTGGCAGAGCAACTCCCAGCTAGCAGCCCGGGAAATCATCCGTGCCTGGCCGTGACACCTGAAAAAATAGCAATGGGTATTTGCTAAAAAAAAAAAAAAAAAAAATGTGAGGGCAAAGCGAAAGCCACCAACCCACAGATCATCCTGAAAACCATCAAGGGACCAAGACATAACCGGAAAGTGCCCCTATCGAGACTCACATGGCAGCAAACCCCTGAGAAACAATAAGCAGCAACAAGCACAACTTGGACCATTCCAGGCATCAAGCTCCCCTCCCAAACAGCGGTCATCCCGAGTACTACCAAGGAACTTCATTTGTAACCTTATTTATTATTTAATATTTATTGACCCGTATATACATATGGGCCAGGAAACATGCCCCCCATGTGCCCTCCACCATACACTACAAATCTCCTGAGTAAAGGCAAAAATATACCCAAAAGATATCAACCCTCATCTGCATATATACAACCATACCATTTACCCCAGGCACTTACCTCCCTACAAACCAAGGCCTACCTGACCAAGGAACACACCGGTCGTCGGGACGTGAACCTGCATGTAGCAAGTTCATGCCAAAATGTGACTACTATTCCAGTTACACTTGCCAAGCATCCTTTAAGCCCCTCTCTACCCCTACCTCACTTCCTCTCAAATCTCATCCATTCCTATTTAATCCTATCCTCCCCTTATCCTCCCAAATCCTACTACTCTAACTCCCCACCTTGAAGATGTCCCTGGACAAAATGGTCTGTTCCAAACCTTATTTCTTCTCTTTTTTTGCTAATGGTCAAATGTTTTCATGTTGCTGGAAGATTTGCAGAATGAAAATTTAATTGTTCTGTGCAATGTTGTCTATAGCACATATGACAAGAATTGAATTCAATTAAAGCAAATATACTGATTAACAAGAAAGTTACCATTACTAAACAGTTTTTCTACAATTTAATAATAAGAAATTACATTATTATACCTTCTTTTAGAACAGTATCAGTTTGATTAAAAGGGATTCATCATTGTATATATATATATATATATATATATATATATATATATATATATATATATATAAATCACATGCATTTCCACACACAAAATATATTCATAAATTCCAGCATTGCACCTCAATTTCTGTATAGCCTACACAGCAATCCTAGGGCCTACCACAAGCAATTGAAACAGTATGATCCAGCAGCAGAATAGTTCTTCACATGCCATAGTATGAATGATGGTGACTAAAAAGAACAGAGGGGTAGATGACAGCAGTATCTCTGCAACTTAGAAGGGGTTCAAACTTTTTAAGAGAAATGAACTAAATGAGGCCATTGATTATGCAACCACATTAACCAAAGCCACAGACAATAAAACATATCTAAAAGTTACAGAAAAAGCAGCTTAAATCTCCAAACAACTCCACAGATCCACAAAAGAGAATGCAGTCACTTTGGAAAAAAACAAACACTTTATTAGCACCAAGGTAAGGATTTTAGACTCCCAAAATACTAGAGGCTTCTTCAGACACCAAATAAAAAACATTCAACTTCATTTATACTTAAAATTACATGATCGACCATTCTAAAAAGTCACATGATCCACCATTCTAAAAATATCATGATATTTTTACTTAGAACATATATAATGCACTAAAAACAACAATACATTTATTATACTATCATAATATATTTAATTACTTCAAAACTTATAACCCTATAAATATTAAAATGTTGCTTCAGCCCTTAATAATTTCTAATGTTTTATTCCCTTTCTTTTTAAATACATTATGAATTCTTCCCTGTTATTTAACCCTGGTGGGAACATGCATTAAGTTTCACTTGTCAACAATATTCCAACCAACCAAGTTCATCTTCTATATTTACTAAGTTGGCTATATTCATTAATTTCTCTAAAACCAGGAACCTAAAATTTACTTTGAACTTCTTATATTTGTAGTGTTTACTCAGCGTTTTTTCATCTCCTATCTGAAAAGCATATTTATGCTCATAAATTCTTCTGTGTAATTAATGTGTTGTTCTCCCAACATAAAATGATTTACATTCCAGACATATTATTAAATACACTACATTTTTAATTCTGCAACGAAGTTCCGGGTATTTTCACCTTATTGCTTCCCACTTCCAATTCATTATTTTCTATATATAAAAAGTCAATGTGACTTCTTATATACAGGAAGTAATGAATTGGAAGTGGGAAACAATAAGGTGAAAATACCTAAATATAAATTTAGTCATATAAATATCTAAAAGTTATTTTTGCACATGGAGCATAAATATTGCAGACCGCATCAAACCTAAGGCCATGTGCTTGAAGTGATTTACTTTAGAGAACTTTGCCCAAAAAAAGAAACCGTGGAATGCGAGGTGGAGGCCAGCCTTTAAAGCGACAGTTTGTCCAAGATTTGCACTCTGGACCAGTCACATACCAAATGAGACTTATACCTTACATAAAAAAGCAAATGGGTTATGGTATGATTAATACCACCACACCCTACTAATCTATATACAGACTTCACACAAACACACCCTTCTTATTTATATACAGACTTCACACTGCCACACCCTACTTATTTATATACAGACTTCACACTACCACACCCTACTTATTTATATCCAATCTGCACAGCACCGCACCCTACTTATTTATATACAAACTTCAGTCCACAACACCTTACTTATTTATATACAGACTGCACACTAGCATGCCCTACTTATTTATATGTAAACTATGCTCCACCACACCGTACATACTTCTAAACAAACTCCACACCACCACACACACTACTTATTTATATACAGAGTTCACATCACCTTACCCTATAACTTTAAATACAGACTTCACACCACCACTCTCTCCTTATTTATATACCAACTTCACGAAAACCACACCCTTCTTATTCATATACCAACTTTACACCATCCCACAATACTAATTTATATACAGACTATGTACCACCACACCCCATTTATTTATGTGCTGATTCACTCTAATGCACCCTATTTATTTACATACAGACTACACAGTACCACACCCTACTTACTTATATGCACACTTCAATCCACCACACCTACTTATTTATATACATGCTACACACCAATGCACCCTACTTATTTACATACAGGGTACACACTACCACCCCCTAATTATTTATATTCAAACTTCACACAACCACACCCTGCTTATTCAAAACACACTTCACACCACCTTATCCTACTATTTATATACAACCTTTAAACCACCACACCCTACTTATTTTAAACAGAGCTCACACCACCACACCCTACTTATTTATATACAAACTTCACTCAACTACACCCTACTTATTTATATACAGACTTCGCAACACCTTGCTGATTTATTTAAATCAGACTTCATACCACCACACCCTACTTACTTATATACAAACTTCACAGCACCACACCCTAATTATTTATATAACAACTAAATATAACCATACTCTACGTATTTATATACATTTACACCACCACACCCTACTTATTTCTATAGAGTTCACACAACCTTATGTTTCATATTTTATACAGTCCACACCACTGCACCCTTTTGTATATACAGACTACACTCCACCACACCATTCTTAATTATATACAGACTTCACCCCACCTTACAGAGTTATTTAAATCAGACTTCACATCACTGCGCCCTTTTTATTTATATACAGACTACACTCTACCACACTCTACTTGTTTATATAAAGACTTTACACCACCACATTATCATCATCAGCCCCCCTTTTCCCATTTTTCTACATGTGGTCGGGGTCACCAGCTCTCTCGAGTCAGGGCCACTCTCCTGCCTTCTTCAACACACATGCCTGACTGTCACAGATCTTTCACACAATCCATCCACCTCTTTGCTGGACGTCCTTGTTTCCTCTTACCTTCTTCCTGTCTGTCACAAAACTTCTTCACCAGATTGTCTTCTGCTTTTCTACCATTTATTTATTTATTTATTTATTTATTTAAGTTTGATGACAGGGGAAGTCCACATGGCCAGGAAAAGCGCGTTTTCAGTGGAGGCCAGGAGAGAAAAGCTCCACAATAATTGCAAGTTACATTTCACATGTTACAAAAGGACATAGTTCATACAGCTAATTAAACATTTACAGATAAGCTCCATGATATTTGCAATTGGCTTGTCACAATGTTACAAAAATGAAAAGACATAATTCAATACAGAAATATCAACATTTACATAAAGTGAATATTTATGTTATAAACTCAATTGTAGGCTTAACATTTCAAAATATATAACTACTAGCCATTAGTTGGTTACGAAAATATTATACCTGGGATAATAGTATATTTGAGATTAAAGAATATAGTACAATAGATATTAGAGAGAAAATTAGTTTTTAGTAGGGGAGGAATTGTTTTGGGTGGGATGAAGTAATAGTAGAGGTAGTTGAATGAGTCAGTGCAAGGTGGAATGAGGGGGAAGGGTTTAAGATGGAGTGTGGTAAGGTCATTCCCATTTGGAAGAAAGATGAGAGAGTAGCTGAGATTTGAAATTTGTATGGTTAAGTAGGTTGCATAGGTGTGTGGGGAGAGAGTTCCACTGTTTAGCTAAGGAGTGGGACAGCAGTAGATGGCCAGGAGGACATGCAGGTTTGTGGACCTGAAGGAGATTTTGTTTTTTGGATGTGAGTGAGCGATTAGGAATGTAAGGTTTTAAGGAAGTGGCAAGAGCACGTGCTCAAACCACCGTAATCTGTTCTCTTTGATCTTTTCTGCAATTCGAGCTACTTTGGCTTCTGCTCTTATGCCCTCATTTCTTCATCTGTCCCACAGTGTGCATGCTACCACCTTTCTCAGGCACTTCATTCCATCAACTCTAGCTTTTTCAACTGTTCTGCCTTTACTGCCCAGGTTTCTGTACTATACAGTGTACTGGTTGCACCACTGTCTTGTACAACTTACTTTTCAGCTTCTTTGGCATTCGTCTGTCATAGACTACTCTTGACACTCTATGCCAGTTGTCTGCATCCCCTCTGATTCTAGCTTTGACCTCTTCATTCAGACTACCCTTCTCCTCAAATACCCCTCCCAGATACCTGAAGCTGTTTACCTGTTCCACTATCTTCCCTTCTATCTCAGTTTTCAGCTTTTTCTGATTTCCCCAATCTGCTGCCATTACCACTGTCTTATCTGTACTTAGTTTCATCCCATGTGCCTTCAAATTTGCATTCCATTCTCCTATCCTTTGCTGAAGTTCTGGCTCAGAGTCTGCCTGTACATTGTCCGCATACAGCAGCTTTGTTGAGCTGTCCCCTCCAACCTGTTTGCTAATGTAGTCCATCACCAGTATGAACAGCAGTGGGCTCAGAGCTGAACCCTAGTGTACACCCACTCCCACTGGAAACCCCTCTGTGAGACCAAACACTGTTCTTACTTGAGTCATTGACTGTACATAGCCTGTACTAATTCTATCAGTGTTTCTGGGACTTCAAACCACCGCAGTACTGCCCAGATCACACCACCACACCATACTTATTTATATATCAACTACACACCACCACACCCTGCTTATTTATATAAAGACTTCACACCACCACGCTCTACTTATTTATATACAGACTACACATTGCCACACCCTACTTGTTTATATACAGACTTCACACGACCACACCCTACTTATTTATATACAAACTTCACAAGACCAGACCCTAATTATTTATATACAAATTTCACATGACCACACCCTACTTATTTATATACAACTTACCCTACTTATTTATATACAACTTGCACACATACCTCTCAACATCTTAGACCAACACATCTGGACAAAGCCACATATAATTGGGGGACAAAGGCCGAAAAATAGGGATACTTTTTAAATATTGCTCTTACAAACTTAGCAAGTTACTAGAACAAAAGTTTTTGCATTACCATGAAATTTTTGAAGGATATGAAGTGTGAAAATCAAATGCCTGCCGTTATTTCCTGACTTCAATCCTCAATGATCTGGCTGTGAATTTTAAGAGAAATGGACCAAAAATATGAGTCAAAAATCTGGAAATTCTGTAAAAAATCTGGACAGTTGAAAGCTATGCCTGCACAGCACTATACCCTACTTATTTATATACAAACTACACACCACCGCACTATACTTATTTATATACAGACTTCACACCACCACACCCTATGTGTTTATATACAAACTTCACACCACCTTACTGACATATTTAAATCAGACTTCACACCACCTCCATACCCTTCTTATTTATATACAAACTACATACCACCACTCCCTACATATTTATATACAGACCTCACACCACCACACCCTACATATTTATATACATATAGACTGCACACCACCACACCCTATTTAGTTATATAAGGACTGCCCACCACCACACCCTACTTATTTATACACAAAGTTCACACCACCACACCCTACTTATTTATATACAGACTTAACACCACCACACCCTACGTGTTTATATACAAAGTTCCCATCAGCTTAATGACTTATTTAAATCAGACTTCACGCCACCTCTACACCCTTATTTATATACAAACTACACACCACCATGCCCTACATATTTATATACAGACCTCACGCCACCACACCCTACTTATTTATATACAGACTACACACCACCACCCCCTACTTATTTATATAAGGACTACCCACCACCATACCCTACTTATTTATACACAAAGTTCACACCACCACACCCTACTTATTTATATACAGAGTACACATCACCACACCCTACTTGTTTATATACAGACTACACACCACCACACCCTACTTATTTATATACAAACTTCACAAGACCAAACCCTAATTATTTATATACAAACTTCACACCACCATACCCTACTTACTTATATACACAGTTCACACCACGTTAACCTCTATTTTTGTATACAGACCACACCACCAACCTGACCTTTTATATATAAATACACATTACCACACCATACTTATGTATATACAAGCATCAATCCGCCACACCCTACTTACTTACATACAGACTACACCCCAGCATACCCTAATTATTTCTATACAAACTTCAGACAACCACAGCCTACTTATATACAGACTTCACAACACCACACCCTATTTATTTATATACAAGCATCATACCACAACACCCTACTTATTTATATACTGACTGCACACCAGCATACCCTATTTATTTATATATAGACTACACACCACCACACCCTACTTATTTATAAAAAGACTACTCACCATCACAGCCTACTTATTTATAAACAATCTTCACACTACCTTACCATACTTATTTGTATACAGACATAACATCACCACACCCTACTTACGTATATATAGAGTTCACACCATCTTAACCTTCATTTTTGTATACAGACCACACCACCACACCACCACACCTGACATTTTTATATACAGACTACATACTGCCACACCACTTTAATTGATATAGACTTCACACCACCTTACTGAGTTATTTACATCAGACTTCACACCACCACACCCTTTTTTATGTACAGACTTCACACAACCACTCCCTACTTATGTGTATACATGCTTCACACAACCACACCATGCTTATTTATATACAAACATCAATCTACTACACCCTACTTATTTACATACAGGTAACACATCACCACACCATCCTTATTTATATACAGACTATATACCACCACTCCCTAATTATTTGTATAAAAACCTAAAATAACCACAAATTACTTATTTATATGCAACCTTCACACCACCACGCCCTATTTAGTTATATACAGACTCTACACCACCTTACTCTACGTATTTATAAATAGACTTCACACCATCACACACTATTTATTTATAAACAAACTTCAGTGCATCACACCCTACTTATTTATATACAGACTGCACACCAGCATACCGCACTTATTTATATATAAACTACAATCCCCCACACACTATTTATTTCTATACAGACTACATTCCACAAAGCCCTACCTATTTATATACAAACCTCACACCACCACACCTTACATATTGATATATAAACTTCACAGGGTCTATATTACAACATTGAACTGACAAAATATCGAATGACCTAAAAGCTGAAAATGCCGGACATTGAACTCGCTATTGTGTGCCACCAACACCTCCGCTAAATATATATATATCAACTCTGAGATCGCACTACAGTGAAGAAAGGGCAAATATTCCAATCTTCACTGTACTGTGATCTCAGAAAATTACTGTGCACATAAATACATTTATCAGTTTTTAACCTAACAGCTTCATTATATTGTGGGTTCTAGAAACCTAATTGACTACAATATTTTTTAATCAATACCTCTGCTTTTAAATACTGTAATTATTTTAAAGGAAAAGTTTTTTACATATTTATTAGATGATTTTAAATCACTCACAATTTTATTATAATGAGCTCCTCAGACTGTCACTATTTTCATTGGTTTTAACTTAGATGCTTGAATGTTATTGGTCTTTTTAAATGTATTGGCTTATATAATGCTTAATTAGTTAATTCATTTTGTCTGATGAAGTCTAAGCTACAGGCTGACGAAAACGCATGTACTGGATGTGTAATAGCGTTTACGAACTCTGTGATCTAGTTTTGGACGTTTTATACTTTGAATAAAGTGCGGATTGTGTGCGCTGTCTCTGGATTCCTTTTGTTAACTCTGAGATCGCACTACAGTGAAGAAAGGGCAAATATTCCAATCTTCACTGTACTGTGATCTCAGAAAAAGCATATTGAGGTCCGGCATTTTTAGCCTTTAGGCCCTTTGATATTTACACTTTTCAATGTCGTAATAGGAACCCCTGACTTCACACAACCACACCCTACTTATTTATATACAAACTTCACACCACCACACCCTACTTATTTATATACAGACTACACACCACCACACCTTACTTATTTATATATAAACTTCACACCACCATACCCTACTTACTTATATACACACTTCAATCCACCACACCCACGTATTTATATATAGACTACACACCACCACACCCTATTTATTTATATACAGACTTCATGCCACCACACCCCGACCCTACATATTTATATACACACTACACAAGACCTCACCCTTCTTATTTATAAACAGACTACACACTACCATACCCTAATTTATTTATATTCAAATTTCACACAACCGCACCCTACTTATTTATATACAAACTTCACACAACCTTACCCTGCTTATTTATATACATCCTTCACACCACCACACCCTACTTATTTCTATAAAAAGTATACATAGCCACACCCTACTTATTTATATACAGACTAAACACCACTACACCCTACTTATTTATATACAGACTTCAGATGGCCAATCCCTTCTTGTTTATTTACTGACTACACATCACCACACCCTACTTATTTATATAAAAAGTATACATAGCCATACCCTACTTATTTATATACAGTCTAAACACCACTACACCCTACATATTTATATACAGACTTCAGATGGCCAATCCCTTCTTGTTTATTTACTGACTACACATCACCACACCCTACTTATTTATATAAAAAGTATACATAGCCATACCCTACTTATTTATATACAGTCTAAACACCACTACACCCTACATATTTATATACAGACTTCAGATGGCCAATCCCTTCTTGTTTATTTACTGACTACACATCACCACACCCTACTTATTTATATAAAAACTTTCATCCACCACACCCTACCTTTTTATATACAACTTTCACACCACCATACCATAATTATTTATACACAATCTATACACCGCCACACCCTGTTTCTTTTCATAAGGACTACACACCACCACAACCTACTTATTTATGTACAAACTACACTGCTTCTTTTTATAAGGACTACACACCATACTTATTTATATACAAAGTTCACTCCACCACACCCTACTTATTTATATACAGAGTTCACACCACCACACCCTACTTATTTATATGCAAAGTTCACACCACCACACCCTACTTATTTATATGCAAAGTTCACACCACCACACCCTACTTATTGATATACAATATGCACACCACCGCACCCTACTTATTTATATACAACATGCACACCACCACACCCTACTTATTTATATACAACATGCACACCACCACACCCTACTTATTTATATACAGAGTTCACACCACCACACCCTACCTATTTATATGCAAAGTTCACACCACCACACCCTACTTATTTATATACAATGTGCACACCACCACACTCTACTTATTTATATACAAAGTTCACTCCACCACACCCTACTTATTTATATACAGAGTTCACACCACCACACCCTACTTATTTATATACAACATGCACACCACCACACCCTACTTATTTATATACAAAGTTCACACCACCACACCCTACTTATTGATATACAATATGCACACCACCACACCCTACTTATTTATATACAACATGCACACCACCACACCCTACTTATTTATATACAAAGTTCATACCACCACACCCTACTTATTTATATACAGAGTTCACACCACCACACCCTACTTATTTATATGCAAAGTTCACACCACCACACCCTACTTATTTATATACAATGTGCACACCACCACACTCTACTTATTTATATACAAAGTTCACACCACCACACCCTACTTATTTATATACAACATGCACACCACCACACCCTACTTATTTATATACAAAGTTCACACCACCACACCCTACTTATTTATATACAACATGCACACCACCACACCCTACTAATTTATAAACAAACTACACACCACCACACCATTCATATTTACATACGGACTTCCATACCACCTTAGAGTCTAATTTAAATCAGACTTCACACGATTGAACCCTACTTAGGTATATACAGACTACACACCACCACACCCTACATATTTATATACAGACAACACACCACCACATCCTACATATTTACAGACTACACACCACCACACCCTACATATTTATGTACAGACAACACACCACCATATCCTACATATTTATATACAGACTACACACCACCACACCCTAATTATTTATAATCAAACTTCACACAACCACACCCTATTTACTTATCTACAGAGCTCACACCACCTCACCCTACTTATTTGTAGACAAACGTCACACCTTCACACCTGACTTATTTATAAACAGACTACACCACCACACCCTATATATTTAGATGCAGACTACATGTGACCACTCCCTTCTTGCTTATATACTGATTACACACCACCGCACCCTACTTATTTATTTAAAAACTTTAATCCACTACACCCTACTATTTTATATACAGACTGCACACCAGCACACCCTAATTTTTATATACTAACTTCACACAACCACAACATACTTATTTATATACAGACTTCACACCACCACCCCCTACTTATGTCTATACAGACTTCACACCAACACACCCTATTTATGTACACACTACACACCACCACACCTTGCTTATTTACATGCAGACGTCACACCATCACACCCTACTTATGTCTATACAGACTTCACACCAACACACCCTACTTATGTACACACTACACACCACCACATCTTGCTTATTTACATGCAGACGTCACACCATCACACCTTACTTATTTTTGTACACATTACATAGCACCACAACCTACTTATTTATACACTTAGCTCACGCCAGCTAACCTTTCATATTTATGCACAGACCACATCACCACACCCTGCATATTTATATACAGACTACACATCACCACACCCTACTTAAGTATATGCAAAATGCACAACATCAGACCCTACTTACATATATAAAAACTTTACACCACACCCTACTTATTTATATACAGACTACACATCAGCAAATCCTACTGTTTTATGTACAGACTACACACCACCACACCCTAATTATTTATATACAAACTTCATACCACCACACTCTACAAATAAGGGGTACTTCTAATTATTGAAATGCCACTTACTTGACTCTCACTAGATTGAGATGATAACACTGAACATTCAGGGTACACATCACCATATCCTACTTACTTATATGCAGACTGCACACCATCACACCCTACCTCCTTATATACAAAATTCAATCCACCACACCCACTTATTTATATACAGCCTATACACTAGCACACCTTACTTAGGTATATGCAGACTACAAACCACCACACCCTAATTATTTACATGTAAACTTCACACAACAACACCCTACTTATTTAAATGCAGACTACAAATGATCACACCCTTTTTGTTTATTTGCAGACTACACAATACCACACCCTACTTATTTATATACTAACTTCACACCACCACACCCTACTTGTTTATATATAAGCTTCACACCACCACACCATACTTGTTTATATACAGACTACACACCACCACACCCTACTTATTTATATCCAAACTTCACACCACTTTACCTACTTATTTATATACAACCTTCATACCACCACGCCTGCAGATCAGTGTGTATATTGAACCTAGTCAGCCACTGTAGCTAGACAGCAACTGCATATAAGTTACTGAGCATGTGCAAGATCAGTGTCATTTTATGGAGTCAGTCAGTGTGAATGTAAGCTTGAATGGAGATGCTCATGTGTGTGTGTTAGAAGTAACAAGTCAGTCAGTAAGCATATGAAATAAAAAATATATGTACAATTTACAGCTCCTGATGTGTGTATGTATAACAAATGACTTGAACACATACCCAGCCTCAGTATCTCATTTGAATACACGAGACATGATATGGTGTCAGAATGGTATCTAAAGTTGAAGCAGCTGGCAAACCATGAGGCACGCAGTTAGAAGTGGAGTAATAGCCAGGAGTGAACTCACAAATAGGTCAGCGGTTATTCGAAGTTACTTAAATTCATTTCAAATGATTTTCTGTCACCAAACGTGGCATAGCATTCAAAGCATTCAAAATAATTTCTGAATTGTTCTAAATGTCTGAGATAGCAGCATTATCTTTAAAGAGTTTGAAAAAATTTTTAAGTGTTTAAAATGTTTGAAACGCTAAAATGTCTGCATTTTTTTCAAAATGTCCAACTTTTTTACAGTAACTTAGACTTTTCAAAGTCTCTGAAGTGTCTGGAGTCTTTGAGGTATTTTCAGTGTTAAATTAAAGCATTTTCAGAGAGATTGTTGTGCACTTGAGCAAAATTACAAGTACCAGATCAATGCTTATGTTTAAAAGAACTTTGTTGTTATGGCAGAGGGATCTCACAGACCTGAACTGCCTGGTGTTTGATAATGATATTGCTGAGAATTGGCAAGTGTTTGAGCAAGAATATGATATTTTTATACAGGCTGCATTTTCTGATAAAGACACATCTACAAGAGCATTTATGGTTCTCAATTTATCTGGCTCAGAGGCCATTGAGCGGGAACATTCATTTGTGTACGTACCTGCTGTGTATGCGGGGGAGGGGAAGAACTGCCATATTGTGATACAGGCTGAAAAGAAGGAAGACCCTGAGTGCTTAAAATGTAAATTTAGAGAAATGCGTAACCCTCAAATGAATATTACAATGGAAAGGCACATATTTTACACAAGAAGTCAAAAGCCTGGTGAAACTATTGCAGCATATATTACCAACTTAAGAAATAAAGCAAAACATGCAGATTTGGTGAGCTATGAGTTGAGTTAATAAAAGACCGCCTTGTATGTGGTGTTAATAATGATGCAGTGAGAAAGATTTTGCTGTGAGATAATGAATTAACATTGAGAAATGCTATTGAAATTTGTCAAGTAACTGTGATTACAGAAAAGCATACGAATATGCTTAGAAATGAGAAATGCATGCTTGCGGTATCTGCTAGTGCGAATGTTGATAGTGTGCAACAGAAAGTTAAGATGAAAAAGAAATATAAACTGACAGGCAGTGCCCCACCCAAACTCATTGTTAACTGTCACAATTGTGGAGGTAGTAATGAGCCTAAACAGGAAAAGTGTTTAGATTTGGTCAGCAATGTCACAAATGTAAAAAGTAGAATAATTTCAAAAGGCTTTGCAAGTCTAAACTGTCGCAAACTTATATTAAAAGAGAGTATCCAAAGAAGCAAGTAGATCAGATACAGACTGTAGCAAATTCCAAGAGCTGTGAGCAAACTTTCTATGTTGAAGGTGTCTATGTGATCAATGAAACAGCTAAAAAAGTGAAATATTTTGTAATGTACAAAATAATGGGAAACCTGTAGAGCTTAAAGTAGACACTGGATCTAAGTCCAATGTTATATCAGCACAAATGTTTGCAAAAGTAAAAGCTGGTGAGAAACTTGACAAAGCAAAGTGTGCAAAACTAGTTGCTTATGGTAGTGAAGACATTCAGACTGATGGCGCAGTAGTTCTTTCATGCCATTCTACTGAAAACAGCTATGACTTGGCAGTTTTACGTAGTAAATGACGCATGCAGTCACTGTTAGGTCTCAAAGACAGTCTAAGAATGGGACTGATTTTATTTAATAAAGAGGTCCACTATATAAGTCTGAATAACAATAATAGTTTTACACAAAATATATTTAGTGAATATGCTAATATTTTCACGGGCGAGCTTGGTAAACTTTCAGTCACATATTCCATGAAGTTAAACCATAAAGTAAGCCAAGTTGTCAGACCAGCACAAAAGATTCCAGTAACAATGCAGAGTAAAGTAAAAGCAGAACTAGACAAAATGGTGAATTTATGTGTCTTTACTCCAGTAAAAGAACCAACTGAATGGGTATCCTTGCTTTTCTGTAATCTCATGTACTTGACAAATCTCAATAGCTCATAAGAAAAGCCCAAATGATATTTGAATATGTATTGATCCAGAAGACTTAAAGCACTTAAGCGTCCTCATCATCCAATGCATACAGTAGAACAGGTAGTTGCTCTCATGCCAAACTCTACTGTTTTTTCAGTCTTAGATGCAAAAAGCTCTTTTTGGTAAGTTTCACTGGATCACAAATATTCATTGTTAACCGCATTCAGTACACCATCTGGTAGATACAGATTTTAAAGAATATCATTTAGAATTAATTCTGCCACTGAGGTATTTGAACGTGCTATGGAACAAATTTTTTCTGGTTATCTGTGTACTATTATAATCTTCTTCTTCTTCTTCTTCTGCTTTCGGCTGCTCCAGTCAGGGGTCGCCACAGCAGATCATCTGTTTCCATTTCTTCCTGTCCTCTACATCTTGCTCTGTCACACCAACCACCTGCATGTCCTCTCTCACCACATCCATAAACCTTATCTTAGGCCTTCCTCTTTTCCTGTTACCTGGCAGCTTCATTCTTAGCATCTTTTTCCCAATATACTCTGCATCCCTTCTCAGCACATGTCCAAACCAACGTAATCGTGCCTCTCTGGCTTTGTCTCCAAACCTTCCAACCTGGGCTGACCCTCTAATATACTTATTCCTAATCCTGTCCATCCTTGTCACACCCAGTGCAAATCTTGACATCTTCAACTCTGCCACGTCAAGCTCTGACTCCTGCCTTTTTGTTAATGCCACTGTCTCCAACCCATATAACATAGCTGGTCTCACTACCCTCTGGTAGACCTTCCCTTTCACTCTTACTGGTACTCGTCTGTCACAAATCACCCCATACACTCTTCTTCACCCATTCCATCCTGTCTGTACTCTCTTCTTCACCTCTCTTCCACACTCACCATTACTCTGAAGTGTTGATCCCAAGTACTTAAACTCATCCACCTTCCCCACCTCTACTTCCTGCATCCTCACCATTCCTCTATCCTCCCTCTCATTCACACACACATATTCTGTCTTAGTCCTGCTGACCTTCATTCGTCTTCTCTCTAGAGCATATCTCCACCTCTCCAGGGTCTCCTCCACCTGTTCCCTATTCTCACTACAGATTACAATGTCATCTGCAAACATCATAGTCCACGGGGACTCCTGTCTGATCTCGTCTGTCAACCTGTCCATCACCATTGCAAATAAGAAAGGGCTCAGAGCTGACCCTTGATGTAATCCCACCTCCACTTTAAAAGCATCCGTCACTCCCATTGCAGACCTCACCACTGTCACACTACCCTCGTACATATCCTGTACCACTCTTACATACTTCTCTGACACTCCCAAATTCCTCATGCAATACCACAACTCTTCTCTAGGCACCCTGTCATATGCTTTCTCTAAATCCACAAAGACACGATGCAACTCCTTCCGACCTTCTCTGTACTTCTCCATCACCACTCTCAGAGCAAACATTGCATCTGTAGTGCTCTTTCCTGGCATGAAACCATATTGTTGATCACTAATCATCACCTCCCTTCTTAACCTAGCTTCCACTACTCTTTCCCATAACTTCATGCTGTGACTGATCAGTTTAATCCCTCTGTAGTTACTACAGCTCTGCACATCACCCTTATTCTTAAAAATTGGTACCAAAACACTTTTTCTCCATTCCTCAGGCATCCTCTCACTTTCCAAGATTTCATTAAACAATCTAGTTAAAAACTCCACTGCCATTTCACATAAACACCTCCATGCTTCCACAGGTATGTCATCTGGACCAACAGCCTTTCCGTTCTTCATCCTCTTTATAGCTATCCTTACTTCCTCCTTGCTAATCCACTGCACGTCATGATTCACTATCCACACATCATCCAATCTTCTCTCCCTCTCATTCTCTTCATTCATCAACCCCTCAAAGTACTCTTTCCATCTGCTCAACACACTCTCCTCACTTATGAGTACATTTCCCTCATTATCCTTTATCACCCTTACCTGCTGCACATCTTTACTAGCTTGGTCCCTCTGCCTAGCCAATCGGTACAGGTCCTTTTCTCCCTCCTTAGTGTCCAACCTTTCATACAACTCTTCATACGCCTTATCCTTAGCCTTCGCCACCTCTCTCTTTGCCATGCACCTCATCTCCTTATACTCTTGTCTACTTTCTTCATCTCTTTGACAATCCTACTTCTTCTTCACCAACCTCTTTCTCTGTATACTCTCCTGTACTTCTTCATTTCACCACCAGGTCACCTTGTCCTCCTTTCTCTTTCCAGATGTCTATTATAGTAGATGACAATATTGTTGGGGGCAATGGTAAAGACGAACATGATAGAAATCTTTGAAAAGTTTTAGACCATGCATCAGAAGTAAATCTTAAACTGAATTCTCAGAAATGTAAATTCAAACTGAAAAAAGTTACTTATGTGGGACATTTTTTTACCATTTTTGGCTTACAGCCAGACCCATCTAAGAAAACAGCAATTGTTCAAATGCCAAGTCCAGAGAATGTCACATCTTTACTGTGTTTTCTAGGTATGGTCAACTATTTAGGAAAGTTCATCCCAGACTTGTGAGCTTTCTACACCATTACGTGAGTTGACACACAAAAATGTAAACTGGTCCTGGTTGGAACAACACCAAAGAGCATTTGATATTCTGAAGAAGAAAATTGCCAGTCCACCCACATTGAGATATTAGGATGTTCTGAAACCTGTAACTCTTTCTTGTGATGCTTCAAGGTACGGCCTTGGTACAGCATGTCTTCAAGAAGGCATACCCATTGCTTATGTGTCAAGAACTTTAACTCAAACAGAGATGTGTTATGCACAAATAGAAAAAGAACTTGACAGTAGTGTTCACATGTTTGAAGTGCAATGATTATATCTATGGCAGACCTACCCAAATAGAGACTGATCACCAACCACTAGTGACAATTTTGAAAAAGCCAATACATATAGCCCCAGCTCGGTTGCAATGCATGATGTTAAAATTGCAGAAGTACTATTTCAATATTGTTTAAAAAAGGAAAAACACTTGTACCACGCTGACGGTTTGTCACACGCACCAAAACAAATGACAGAGCAGCATGACAATGAAACAGCAGACACTGAAGTCATGAAAGTCAGACATTTTTTGTCATCAAGGCTTGATGAACTAAGAAGTCACAAAGCAGTAGACCCAATTCTCCAGAACCTGAAAAATGTTATCAGTCAAGGCTGGCCAACACAGCAAATTAGTTTACATGACATTCAGAAGTATTTTCCTTACAGAGACGAGCTCCTGATGGAAGATGGGATCATCATGAAAGCTTCAAAGGTGGTAATTTCCAAAGCATTACAACAGGAATATATCAGAATTTTGCATTATGGTCACCCAGGTATTGATTCAACCAAAAGAAGGGCAAGAGGCATTGTATTTTGGCCTTCTATGTCTAAAGATATAGAGAAGGAAACTCTAGTATGTTCAATTTGCAGCAGCACCAAACCACATCAACAGAAAGAACCTCTTCAGCTACACCATATTCTTGAATTACCATGGCTGACTTTTGCTCTAGATATTTTCAGATAGAATGGTCAATATTACTTGGTATTAATCGACTCTTACTGAGATTGGTTTGAAATTGACCTACTTCCTAACCTGACATCCAGCAACATCATAAAGAGACGTTTTTCTCTCTATGGTAGTCCATACAAAGTCACGTCTGACAATGGTGCATAGTTAAATAGTCAGCAGTTGAAGAAATTTGCTGAGTCTTGGGACTTTGTTCATATTACCAGTAGTCCTGAGTATCCACAAGCCAATGGTTTATCTGAACATGGAGTTCAGAGTGCAAAGTATTTGTTGGAGAAATACAAAAGAGATGGTACTGATGTTTTCCTTAACTTACTCAATCTCAAACATTCCTCGAGGCAGCTTGCTTGATTCACCTGCTCTAAGATTAATGTCCAGACAAACATGAACAACTCTTCTGATCAGTAAACAATTGTTAGTACCAAATGCAAGGAATAATAGAGTGGTCAAGGCTCAACTTTCGAGATGTCAGTCACAAAAGGTGTACTATGATAAGACCAGTAAATCCCTTTGACCATTGTTACAAGCAGACATTGTGATAATGCAAACATCCAAAGGTTATGATCATGTAGGAATTTTGAAGAATATTTGTCAGGAATGGAGACCTTACATCATACAATCTAAAGGAATAAATTACAGAAGGAATCGTAGACATGTGTTACCTGTCTCAGAACCACCAGTGTCACAGCAAATTGCCTGTGCCAGTGACTCCAATTACCCGAGTGATTCGTCAACTCTTTGAATTCAAAAGGACAGTGTGCTTTCATGAAGCAACTCTGATGTAAACCCAGATGTTCCAGTACTGAATGAATCCCCAGATACTGTCCCTGCTGCTAAACCCAGTCAGAATTTCTGTGTAACTAGATCAGGTAGAATTTGCAAACCCAATCCTAAATGCACAACTTGAATTTGAAATCAGTTATGTTTTGTAGAAATGATGAAATAATGTCTAACTCTTAAATATGCCTTTGTTCTTGTATTTTGTAATGATGAACAAAATTTAAGAGGGAAGATGTAGATCAGTGTGCATATTGAACCTAGTCAGCCACTGTAGCTAGACAGCATATAAATATAAGTTACTGAGCATGTGCGAGATCAGTGCCATTTTGTGTAGTCAGTCAGTGTGAAAGCAAGCTTGAATAGAGATGCACATGTGTGTCTGTTAGAAGTAACAAGTCAATCACTAAGCATATGAAGTACGAAGTATATGTAGAAGTTACAGCTCTGGATGTGTGTGTATATATAATAAGTGACGTGAAAGCATACCAAGCTTCAGTGTCTCATTTGAATATAGAAGACATGCGACAACACCCTACCTTTTTATATACAAACTACATGCCACCACACCCTACTTATTTATATAAAGACTCACATCACCTTACTGACTTATTTAAATCAGACTTCATGCCACCACACCCTACTTATTTATATACAGCCTTCACACTACCACAGTATAATTATTTATACACAAACTATACACCACCATATTCTATTTATTTATGTACAAAGTTCACACCACCACAGCTACTTATTTATATATAAACTACACACCACCTTACTGACATTTAAATCCAACTTCACACCACCACACCCATCTTATTTATATACAGACTACACCACCACACTCTACTTATTTGTATAAAAACTTTAATCTACCACACCCTACTTATTTATATACAGGGTTCATGCCACCACACTCAACATGTATGGGTCTACTTCTAATTACTGAACTTCCACTTACCTGAAACTCACTAGGTCGAGAAGTCATTATTTATATACAAGTTTCACACAACCTTACTCTACTTATTTATATAGAGACTACACAGCACCACACCCTAATTATTTATATATGGACAACACACCACCACAGCCTACTTATTTACATGCCAACTTCACACCACCACACTCTACTTATTTATATACAGACTACACACCACCACAGCATACTTACCCAAATCTCACTAGATTGAGATGACAACACCAAGCATTCAGAATCCACACCACCATCCCCTACTTATTTATATACAGACTACAAACCACCACCCCCTACATATTTATATACAGACTACAAACTACCATACCCTAATTATTTACATACAAACTTCAGACAACCACCCCCTACTTATGTATATACAGAGCTCACACCTCCTTATTCTACTTATTTCTAGACAAACTTCACACCACCACACCCTACATATTTATATACAGACTTTATACCACCACACCTTACTTATTTATATATAGACTACACACTGCCACACCCTACTTATTTATATCCAATCTACACATCACCGCACCTTACTTATTTATATACAAACTTCAGTCCACAACACCCTACCTATTTATATACAGACTAGACATGACCACATCCTACTTATTTATATACAGACTTTACACCACCACACCCTAATTAATTATTTATATACACAGGCTTTACAACAGCACACCCTACTTATTTATATACAGACTTTCACCACCACACCCTACTTATTTATATACAAACTTCAGTCCACAACACCCTACCTATTTATATACAGACTAGACAAGACCACACCCTACTTATTTATATACAGACTTTACACCACCACACCCTAATTAATTATTTATATGCACAGGCTTTACAACAGCACACCCTACTTATTTATATACAGACTTTCACCACCACACCCTACTTATTTATATACAAACTTCAGTCCACAACACCCTACCTATTTATATACAGACTAGACATGACCACACCCTACTTATTTATATACAGACTTTACACCACCACACCCTAATTAATTATTTATATACACAGGCTTTACAACAGCACACCCTACTTATTTATATACAAACGTCAGTCCACAACACCCTACCTATTTATATACAGACTAGACATGACCACACCCTACTTATTTATATACAGACTTTACACCACCACACCCTAATTAATTATTTATATACACAGGCTTTACAACAGCACACCCTACTTATTTATATACAGACTTTCACCACCACACCCTACTTATTTATATACAAACTACACACCCCTACACCCTTCTTATTTATACACAAACTTCACACCACTGTTCCCTACTTATTTATATACAGACTTCAGACCACCTTTCTGACTTATTTAAATCAGACTTCATACCACCACACCCTTCTTATTTATGTACAGACTACACACCACCACATCCTACTTATGTATATGAAAACTGCACAAAACCAGAACCTACTTATTTACATAAAAACTTTACTCCACCACAACCTACTTATTCATATACATACTACACACCAGAATTACTTATTCATTTAAATTTTTAATATAACCGATTTTGCATCAACATGAATTTTCTAAACAATATAAGTATGAAACCTTAGTGTCCGGCTTTAACAACTAACTGTAATCCTCTGTATACCTCTCAACTTTTGCATAAGAATTCTGGGAAAAGCCAAAAAAAATGGGATAAAGGGACAAAATCATGGACAGAATTTAAATATTCCTCTGATAAACTTAGAAAGCTGCTAGAATAACAGGTTTCACATTACCATGTATTTTCTGAAGGCTATGAAATCTCAGACTCAGATGTCTTACTACTTAGTGAGCACAATCCTGGATAGTTTTCCAGAAGGGCACAAACTTTATGAAGTACAGGTCAGAAGTATATGTCAATAACCTGCATATGCTGCAAAATTCTGGAGAATTGACAGATACTATCCTGAGAAATTTACCAGAAAAATCAAGCATTTTACAAAAGGGACAGGATAAAATTATAAGGTAAAATCGGAGATCTTCGACAATATTCTGGACAGTCTGTTAATATATTAATTGATTGCTGTTTGTTTACCAGGTAAGTGGGCTGGTCTATTAACCCTTTTCAGCCACAATCCAGGATCAATACCAGTAAAGACAACAATTTATATAAGTACTTTAAGATTTTACATTTGTGTACATACTTTATACAGCTGATAGGTATGTTCTACAAGTAAACTTTAACTTCCATAAATTGGCAAAGACCTGCATTTTTATTGCATTTCACTCATTGAGAAAAAGTACTGGCTTTGGCTCTCCTAGCTAATAGCCTGTTTTAGCCAAAATTTTCCACAGAGGCATATTTCACTGGAGCTAGACTAACTTTCAATGCAGTAATCATTTGCTGTATTTAATTATTCATTCATTCATTCATTCATTCATTCATTCATTCATTCATTCATTCTTTTAAACCCACTTTACAGTATTCAGGGTCATTACGGGGCAGGCTGAAATTTCCTGACAAGCTGTGGGAGTAAGTCATCGAAACTATTCAGATTCATAGATATTGCAAGGCCAATGGATGGATGGATGGAATAAGTCTTATGACCAATCATGCCTTGCCAGTATCGTCCATCAGACAACATATCCTTTCTACAGGAGGGCCATAACAGAAAAACCCAGAGTAAATTTGTATATATTCATCCAGTCATCTAGTTTATGTTTAGACTAAAATAGTGAATTGTAATGCTTAACATGTAGGGAAGTTTATTTCAAAGGTTTGAGAGGTGCTGTCTTATAAGCAAGCCTCTCCACTTTGCAGTATTTATCAGTTGGTGGAGATTTAGGTCCCTAATTCTAGTATCGGTGGAGATATAGGACTTGCTGAGAAAAGGGTGGTTTAAGGCACATAAGTCTGTAATAGTGCGGTAAGTAAGAGAGATCTCCCCCCTCAAGCTCAGGAACTTTAGGCTTGTGATCTTTTTGGTTAGGAACCTTTAGGTTCTTGTTAATTGTTTGATATAGTTAATGAGACACACCCCAAAGGGGGAATTGTGCTCAATCATTGTCCTGATCATGGCTGCATATAAGGGAGTGATTACATTGCTAGAACCATGATTATATTATTTTAGCAATTAGGTGAGATAAATAAAAGGATTTCATGATAAGCATTTTCACATGATGCTCAAATCAGAGGGAGCTATCATCCCAAGTACCTAGGTCTCTGACAAAATTTTCATTTTGCAGTGGTGTGTTGGCTGTACAGTATGATTAGGGGAGTAGTTGTCTAACAAAACTGATACAACACTTTTTTTTAACATTTAGTTTGACCTCATTTTTAGTATACCAAGGGCTTGCTAGGGAGACTTCATGCAGAAGAGTTTGGGTGTCATAGGGTGACTTAACAGCAGCCTCGAGTTTGCAGTCATCTGCAGACTTTGTTAGACAGACATCTTAGTTGTCCACTTGGAGATCTGAGAAGTAAATACCAAAAGGAGATGTTCCTGCACTGAGTCCTAAAGGACTCCACTGGTCACTTTCATAATTTTCGATGAGGCATCTGCCACTCATACTGTGTGGGTTCTGTGATTTAGCTAATTTGCTTTTCATCTTACCATGTATGGGTTATTTTTTAAAGAAATTAGCTGTTATACATTACCAACATTGGGAATAGTGTTGAAGGCCTTTGCCAGGTCAACATACACCATGTGTACTGCATGGCTATCATCTACAGCCCCTTTGTAACCCTTTTGAAGAAGTTTGCCAGATTAAATAGACAGGCTCTACCCTTCATAAGTTGGGGATCAAGTCAAGTCACAGTTTCTGAGTTTAGTTATAATACACCCCATGGTTTTGCAGATGAGGCTTTTAAGACTGATAGGACTTTTAACTACTCAGTTTAGATTTTAACTACCCTAGTTAGATGTAAGGCCACATTTATGAAGGGATATCACCAGTGCAGTGCACAATTCACTGGGGACAAAGAGACAAAACCAGTAGCTAAATATAGGTTAAAGAGCTTGAGGAGTCCACCTGGAAGGGCAGGTATAACACCATTATGCAACCAGGTGTGATATATAGTAGTAAATAAAGATGCAATTGAGAGAATTGCTGTGTACCAGAAATCTGACAAAACCAAACATCTTGCATGTTTTTTCGTATCCTGATGTTACAGTGTTATAAAATGTTTTATGGAAAGTAACAGTGCTTGTTGATAAGCTGTGTGATGTATTGAATTGGGGCAGTCCTTGGCAGTATTGAATATTTTGACTCTGACCTTTGGTGAAATGTAACACCAAGAAAAGGATTCCATGTGCCCCTACTGCTACCGTCCCCTCCCTGCATTCCCCCAGTGAGCCCCCCTACTTACCTCCATCCTGACCTTGTGACACCATTAAGATTGCTTTTTTCTTGTTTTCTCATGATTTGTTGTAGTCTTCAGATTTTTCCTGCATTGTTTCAATATATCATAAATGGCCATGATTATACCAAGATAAATGAGGACAAGATGATCAAATTAAGCCAGATGTCTTAGCCCCATAGAAGTCATTGGATTCTAGGTGCTCTGAGTTAAATTTTAGAACTTTTCCAGTCCTTTTGTGCCAGAGATGGCCTGAACAAAAGCTGTGGTGTAGGAACACATTTTTACTGCTCATTTTGTTCCTGCATCCTTTCGCCACTCCTTATATGACCAAGACTAGTTCCTGCATCCTTTCACCACTCCTTATATGACCAAGACTAGTTCCTGCATCCTTTCGCCACTCCTTATATGACCAAGACTAGTTCATGCATCCTTTCGCCACTCCTTATATGACCAAGACTAGTTCCTGCATCCTTTCGCCACTCCTTATATGACCAAGACTAGTTCCTGCATCCTTTCGCCACTCCTTATATGACCAAGACTAGTTCCTGCATCCTTTCGCCACTCCTTATATGACCAAGACTAGTTCCTGCATCCTTTCGCCACTCCTTATATGACTAGTTCTTGCATCCTTTTGCCACTCCTTATATGACCAAGACTAGTTCCTGCATCCCTTCACCACTCCTTATATGACCAAGACTAGTTCCTGCATCCTTTCACCACTCCTTATATGACCAAAACTACAGTATAGTGACTGTGGAGGAAATAATAGAATTACGTTGATAGTCTAGAGGCTGCTTGGGCTTCAGACGCTATGGGGTTCTAGAAGCTGTGAAGTATTTTAGAGCTTTTCCTCCAGCCTTTTGCTACAATTATGGCCTTGTTAAAAAAGCACAATTAACTAAAAAAAATCAGTCTTGTTTCTCTTACAAGAATAAGTTGCACTCAAGGCAAAGTTGACAAAAAACATATTTCCCAATAAGTTGAGAAGATAAATGCTTGCAAAGATACAAAAATCATATCTTAGAATAGTGTCTGTCTATTGTCAAAAAAAAAAAAAAAGATTGTCACGTTCTATGTATCCCTCTGAAGTTAAATTAGAATGAAAGTGAATGAATAAATGGCCTCAGTCATATATTTCAAGTAGCTATTATCACACATCATACAGCTTGCCTTTCACCCCACCCCCTAAAACACAGCTAACATCTGTGTATCTATCTGACAACAAGAATATACTTATGCATTTTAACTAATTATTCATATATGTATATTTACAAAATGGCTCCTTACCCCTGCCTCCTAAAGTTAGCCACATATGTACACTTCTGATCTGTGATTTTGACAAAAAGAGAAACAATATCAGTTATATATTCTAGTCTGTTGCTCCTAGACAGTACACTACCCTTACACAAACTATAGTGATGCTGTGTGCATACCTGTGAGGTATGATTGTGTGAAAAGTTAGAGAAATAATGACCACACTGTCATAGCCCCACAAAAGCCACAGTGACCTTCTGTGTATACCTCCGATGTTTAATTGTGAGGGAAATTAGAAATAATGACTACAGTTTTCCCAGTCCCAAATAAGTAATAGTGACTGTCTGTACACACCTTTGGGATTTGATTACAAGAAGAATTTAAGAAATAATCATCACACTGTTCCCAGCCCCTACCACTGAAACACCCAAACTATAGCAACTTTCTGCGCACATCTCTCAGCAGGGCTAGTTGAAGAACAGATGGGTCCAGTAAAGAAGCCCTCAATAAGCCTGTGTCAGGCTCCACTTCTAATACCAGAGTAGTGGATGCTGCCAAGATCTAGATGTCCAGTCATGCATGTATGCCTTATGAAAGGTAATTACTTGTAGTGTATACATCAATTTGGGGAAAAGGCACGCTTGTTAAATACCATTCTGACTTCAGAGAGATAATTAACAAGCTTTTATTAAATACTTCTTACTACTGTTATGCTCTAATCACACACTAGACCATTAACAGTGATCAGCAGTCACCACAAACGAGCAATGGAAAGTTGTTAAATACTTCATGTGGACCTTTTTTCTAAAGTCCAACTAAAGTGTTTAACAGTAGCTGCTGCCTGTGTGCAGGTTAAGTGTTTTACAGCACTACTGCACTTTTTTTCTCTAACTTTTAGATATATGGCTACCAAATCACATACCCTGCATGTACAACATTAGTTTAATTTGTATGTTTCTATATTTCTGTGTAGTCAATCCAAATGTAACTCATATTTATACTATATACATCTTGTGTCACAGATATGCCTGTATTTTGACAGTATAAAGCTAAAAACTGCCCTTTTTGATCACTAAGTGCCCCTTTTGCCTTCCACCCTCCCAAGCCTTCAGCTGCTTCTGGCACCATTGACTGATATTTACAATTTCAAGCTTCTGACTGACATTACGTTTCCCCTCCTCAATCCCTTTCCTGCTGTGAGGTGATGTCTGTATTGTTGTCCTTTTAACTGGAAAGAGGCACAGATGGTGTAATCCTGTATTCTACTTTACTGTGGGCATCGTGATTTGAAATGTGCATTGCATTGCATGCCAAAGATAATGGGGCATATTTGGTTAAAGTAAAGTTAGTGACTGATTTCACAGTAAGCATGGATGGTAGATTACTGTGAGTACTATGTCCATGAGGATCATTTTGCAATTTTTGCCATTTTTATACATAAAATAATTTTTAGTTGAAGATTAGTGTCAGGATGACCCTACAGACTGTACCACTGACAAATATGTATGTGAGGTATTCAGCCCTAGCCGTGCTAAGCAAATTAATGCTACTACTTTGGGCTTCGAACAATGACTGCCACACCCAAATATGGTTCACACTGTACTGCTGGAGATCAAAGCTATAATCACCTGCTTACCAAGACTTCATACATCTCAGTCTGTACCAAGTCATTTTAGTATTACCTTACTTTCAGCTTCAGTATCTTGATTAAACTCTTACATTCAATACACAATGATTTCCAGGAAGAGGTACTATTGATATCTAATCAGTGTAACTTCACATTCCTCTTCTTCCTTTTATGGTAATAGGCTGTCACTCTCCACTTAATCAATGTGGCACACTAAGGAAGTGATTTCATTTTTAAAATGAGCCAGTTATACTCTTAACCTATGACATCTGTGGCAGCGCAGTGTCTCTTCCAAAGGTAGATGCCAGTATTTGTAATTCACCAGTCTGGTACCATTAGTCATATATAAATTGATGAACAACTCACTGCAAGGCTTTCATGCTGAATAATGAAATTCATTACTTAGAAAAATTAGAATATATGTATTGTAAATCAAATATGCAGATGGCAATATTGTTGCTGAGCAAATGTAAATGTTTTGAACAAACAAATGTCATGATAAAAACACCATCAACTAGTTGGCCATACTAGTACTGTCATCAAAATATAATTGTAATGCTCCTACTTAAATTTAAGATGATTTGGCAGTTGCAAAAGTCTCACAGCCAAACTCTTTATACCTAAGCCCACCAACTCTGGGCAGCGGGTTGTCTCTACTCTTATCTGCAGTTCCAAAAAGGGTTTCTTTTCTGGTCCTAATCCATAAAAGGAAAAAGGAAAAACAAAGTAACTAAACTGCTCTGCTGCACTGAACTTTTATGGAATAGTCACATCACTTCAAGAATCGGAGAGGTGTGTGTTGGAATGAGACAACACTGAGAAATAATCAACTGGAAGTATCCTTACAAACAAAGGCTAACATATTACTTTTGGTGAAGGAGTCCTGGTTCTTCTCTTGGGGCGGCCGTGGTGGTGCAGCAGTTAGACATGCTGTAGGTGGATTGGTCACTCTAAATTGGCCCTAGGTGTGAGTGCGTGTGTGTGTGTGTGTGTGTGTGTGTGTGTGTGTGTGTGTGTGTGTGTGTGTGTGTGTGTGTGTGTGTGTGTGTGTGTGTGTGTGTGTGCCTTCTGTGGAAGGTTGGGTGCCAGGCTGGCAACTAGACACCGTAAAAACTCGACTGCCAATAATGAGCAGACAGGTGATCTGCTGTGGCGACCCCTAACCGAGAAAAGCCGAAAGAAGACGAAGAAGAAGTCCTGGTTCTTCTCTTCCTGATTTGTCAAAACTGAATAAATACAGATAAGATCTAACAAGACAAAGCTGTTTAGACAATGAGAAAGTTTCAACCCAAATAAGGTTCTGTGTGTGTGAGTGTGCATGCATATGTGTGTCTATGTGTGTGTGTGTGTGTGTGTGTGTGTGTGTGTGTGTGTGTGTGTGTGTGTGTGCGTGTGTGTGCGTGTGTGTGTGTGTGTGTGTGTGTGTGTGTGTGTGTGTGTGTGTGTGTGTGTGTTTTGACTCTCAAAGTTCTGAGGCATTTTTTGCTAAAAAGAAATTACATCATTGTGACATTTTTACTGAAAAAAAAGATATGAGGTTGAAACAACTTTTAACATTTAAAATATATGCCACATAGTGAGTAAGGAAACATCTGCAGCTTTTGCTTATCTTTTCCACAGCTGGAATAAGGTGAGATATATAAATACAAAATATTATACAATCAAAAAAGTCACACTATATAACAAGACAGTACTAGCTTCTTTGTTGTTCCTGTGGGTAATAGCGGTCTTCCTGCCCAGCAAACCAGCACCACTAACAGATGGCATCAAACAAGATCTGGAATCTAAGAAATCTACGTGTTCCCAAATTCAACATCCTTCTACAGTCATGAGTTTTACTAAGAAATCATGCTGCTCAACAGTAATCATTCCATAGAAATCCTCTGCTGAAAATTTGGTAATTGCCATCCCTAATACAGCAGACTGCCTTTAAGACCCTTGAGCTATAAAGATGTGGACGCACAGTGTTTCTTTATAAGATTCTTGTGTAAGATTGTTTTCTGACCTCTGCAGAGATTCATTATTTCATGTAGATTCAGAGGATGGTGATATGCTTTCTCAGAAAATACTGTGAAGAAAGTCCAAATCCTTCTGTCTATTCATGTGGCTCATTTCTCATTATAGCATCCAGTAGTGCAGATATGAAAAGGAAAGGTCAGATATTAGGCAATGATATATACTATACCCTGTTGCATATCAGGTGCTTTGGGTTGTGAAAAAAATAGAAGTAAAAGCTATAACTTTTGTACCTCTGTGGTATAAAGATCTAAGTTAAATCTATTTCAAAATAATATTAGTTGTTTAAGTGCAAATAAATGGATGATGAATGACAGAAATATAATTGGTATTCAATAAATTTATGTTTAGGAGGACATTATACAGTGTGATCAGAAAGAAAGAGATGTAAACTAGATAAGTGAATGGTTTATGAAAACAAGACATGGGTATACTATGTGGAAGGTGATAGAAGAAGATGCAAGCACGTTACAAAAAGTGGCCTCTAGATATGGAACATTAGAGGTGGAAGTGAAGCATATGCATGCTTGGAGAAGAACCTTAGTACAGGGAATTCTAAGGAACCGAGTGGTTGTAAAGTAATTCTGAATATGTTGCAGCAGTCAGCAATCGGCAGCAGTAGTATAGATGTGGGATGCACTATGGTGGGCAATATTTGAGAATTCAGATATGAAAAATATTCTTAAACATGAAAGTGTTGTTGAATGGGTATGTTAATGGAGCAATTGTGAATACATTTTGGAAACAGACATGTTTTTATATTCTGCAATTTATTCAAAAAGATTTGAAAATGATCTTTTTGAATCTATGAATCTATAAATCAGGAGGAAGAGGAGACTGAATGGGGAAATGAGTAAAGAAAATTGACATGAGGTTCATGGGTAGATGGAAAAGGGCAATTCTTTTAACTACATGATATATAATTACTGTAGAAAGTGTAGTAGCAGATCATAGCACATTATTATTTGGAGCATGAGGAATAAAAACTTTCAGAGGTTTCCTTAAAAAAGTGAAGTCTTTTTGAAGGAGATACAAATATCCGAGCATGGCAAAGGGGAATGTAAGCTGTGTTAGATAATGGGCAAACTGTACATCAACACCCTGATTGGAGAACAAACATTCTCCAGTGGGGTATTAATGCCCACTGACAAACAAGTCTGCCACTTCACAGCAGCATATCAAGCTGCCATGGAGCTGGGGCTGCAAAAAAAAAAATCTGCCACCATTATTTTTACACTCGTTAAGCAGCGGTTCTACTGCTTAGCAAGCATATAATGTAAAACAAAAAAAGAGACTGTTTGCATGTGTGTGTGTGTGTGTGTGTGTGTGTGTGTGTGTGTGTGTGAGAGAGAAAGGTGAAAGAGAGACTGAGAGAGTGAGAGAGAAAGCGAGAGTGATGTTGTGTGAATGAATGCCTGTATAAAAGCAGAGGAGACTGTGTGTTTCAGAGAGATCAAGAGACAGAGTGAGAGTGATCTTGTGTGAGTGAATGCTTGTATGAAAGTAGAGGAGCCTGTGTGTGTGAGAGATCAAGAATGAGGATGATCTTGTATGACCGAATGTGTGTATGAAAGCAGCAGAGACTCTGTGAGAGATTGAGAAAGAGGGTGAGACCGATCTTGTGTGAGTGAATGTGTGTATGAAAGCAGAGGAGACTGTGTGAGTGTGTGTGTGTGTGTGTGTGTGTGTGTGTGTGTGTGTGTGTGTGTGTGTGTGTGTGTGTGTGTGTGTGTGTGTGTGTGTGTGTGTGTGTGTGTGTGTGTGTGTGTGTGTGTGTGTGTGTGTGTGTGTGTATATGTGTGTGTATGTATGTATATGTATGCATGTGAAAGTAGAAGACACTATATATGTGTGTATGGGACAGAGAATGGGCTCTATGTAAAACTGTTGTGTTTTACGGGCTTATTATTTTTTTAAGCACTATATTATTTTTTATATCTGTTTGATGTAAAATGCTTCATCCAACACCACTAATGTATACTACAGCAAGTTTGAAACATTAGGCGGAGGAAATATTTTACATTAAAAATATATAAAAAAAAATAATATACTACCTAAAAAAAGCAAGTAAAACACAACAATTTTGCAGAGACCCATTCTCTAAGTGCAATAACACCTTCCAGAATTTATGTTAATGTGTAATTAATGCCCTTCCAGGGGTGTAGAAGCCCTTAACACACACCCTGTCAGGCATTATTGCTTGCATATAATATGGGTAAGAAACAAAAAGCAAAATGGGGTGTTAAATTTGAGCATATTTTTTTTAAAATGCTAATGCATATTTTAGTCATGAACTTTTCACAGACACTATTGAAACCCTGCCTTCCTCTTGATAAATGTAATTGGATCACTAACATAAACTTGAACTGCTACAACCTCAGGCAGATGTGATCATATCTAATGTTTCATCCAAAGGACAACACTTCATGGGTGCAGTACCTCCCTTATGTATTGCAGCAGTGTCTGAATATGAAGCCAGGTGTCTGATGTAGTGATAGAGCTTCCAAACATTAAATGTTCCTGGCATCAGTGTCAGCTATGCTTACTACTGCACCATCTGGTAACATTAAGAAAGCAGATGTATTTAATTGTTGTAAGTTTTCAGTGTAATTTTTCATGGCCGGGGTGGTGCAACAGTTAGCCTTGTCACCTCACAACAAGAGGTTCTCCAGTTTGATTCTCATCTGGAGCACCTTCTGTGCAGAGTCTGCATGTCCTCCCCATGGTCGAATGAATTTAAAGACATGCGGGTAGGTGCATGCATGGGTGTGCTTTCACTGAAGGTTGGGCACTGGGCTGGCAACTCAACACCATAAAAATTCAGTGCCAATCATTAGCAGACCAGAGTTCCACTGTGGTGACTCCTAACTGGGAAAAGCCAAAAGACTCTGTATCTGTGATATCACTTTTAAATTACATTATGGGATGGGCATTGTAAGACAGGCAGTAGTGAAAAAGATCTGTTTTAGAAAACTCAGCATGAATAGCAATGTACAATGTGTTAGTTTTACATGTATAAAAAATGTGCCAGTTATGTATGCATAAATGAACAGAAAAATGCTTCAGTGAGCCAATCTGAACAGAGAAAATTGAAGACATTTTACAGCATTGCAATGTCTAATGGTCTGTTTTAATTATGTAGTGCATGAAGCACCATGATTACACTCCAAAACTGGGGAAACATCTCACTAAGCTGTTCTCCAACTTGAAACCCAATTGCAAAAGCACTTAGGAGTGATTAACAAAAGTTAATTATGCACCCATGATAGTTGTTACAAATGGGATTCCTCATAGGGACAGTGCCGACCAGCAAACAACAGTGACATATGGTAAAACATCCTTTAAAACTATTATAACTTTACTCTGCCACAGTTAATAAACAAACGTGTGTCAGAATTAAGTGTCTAGCAGCTTTTAAAAGTTGTTTTCTTTCTACTGTAGGAGTGCTTTGTTTCTGTCTGTTGTATCTGTCAACAGTTACTGATCTTGCCTCATATTTTGACTGTCCCATGTAAATTATTAGATTTTCTGGTAAATCATAGGTCTTACAGTCAGTCAATAATGACACTTGATAAAGTTTCATATTTCTTATTATTCAGAAAATGCATGTTTATGCATTAAGTGAATAAGAGGAACATTTAAAACTGTTGGGGGATCACACATGCATGTCAATACTGCAGATGTGCTTTATTAGGCTGTCCATTCCCCAGTGGTTGCCAAGTTAATATTTTTTGAGTATAGATATTATTCCATCTCGATCTGTTCTTAATAGTAGCCTAATATATGCTCTGAGGGTATATCCAGCATCCTTGTGAAACTGTCTCTGAACACAATTTCAGAGATAGAGAGAGGAGAGAAGCTGAAGAAAACTACTACAAAAGAAGAAATTATGAGAGCAATAAATAGTTTTATAACAGGCAAAGTTTCAGTACTGGATGGGTTTACTCCTGATTTCTTTAAAACATTTAAACAAGTCTTAAGTCCTCAACTACTATTACTGTATAATGACATAGAATGTGCATGGGAATTCCCTAAGGATTCCCTGGTGGCATAGGTTCTAATGTTCCCCAAACCAAACAAAGATAAATTATAGCCCACTAATTACAGCCCAGTCTTGATATTAGGAAGATATAAGCAGTTAATATCCTTATTTTGTATGGAGTAAGGTGGTTTGTTTAATGTTTGTAGTATTTATATTTAGTGCACTGAAAGTAATTCTTCCAGACTAAGAAACTTTTTTTTGAATTTCCAGAGAAAAATGATGCATTGGTCTCCTAAACAAATGTACAAGGGACAATGTAAATGACTACTGTGGGATCTTTATTTATGGCATTCATTATAAATATATATTGACTTGATTGTTTTCAAATATCCTGATAATCTGTTTGGGTGACTTAGAATTAGCAGATATACAAAGTTGTGGAAGTAAACTTAATATAGTAGCTTTATGCTTCTGGTGCTTCCCCTCAGGCTGAATAGCTATGATAACAATGTTGAATACTTGTCTCCTTGGTACTATAGGAAAAAAATGGATTTTGGCCCTATGGTTGTCATTTAATTGTTGGACAGGACATTATCTGAGTTGTAATTAATTAAAAAATGAATTAATAGACAATAATATAACACAAGAATAATGTTGGTGCAACACTGTTGGTATTTTATTTTATTTTGTATAGGCACAAGATTCTAGAGTTATGTATAATGTAGATGATAGTTTTCTGTGTTATGTTTCTGGCAAAATGACCATGTTTGTTTTAGCTGATAATAATTAGAACATTGTCACTATATTGTGTCTGTGTTATTGTTCTCTAATTATAGTGAACGGATGGTTGTTTTTCTGATGACAAATTAATTTAAAAGGCTGTTAATTATTTAAAAAATATTTATAAAACTTCACTCTCAAGGTAAAGTTATTGGCATCCATGTCTCAGCCACATAATAAGCAAGTTATAATCTATGACCCAGTCATAAATCCCTTACATTTACATCTATGAATATTTGTGATACTGAAGTAAAATAAGATAAGTGAACATTCTACTGACATACACCTCTTATGGTACTACTCTCTGATATCCATGAACTTCTAAAACTAAACAGTATCAAAATGCATTTTACTGTACTGCCGTAATACAACAGTCCAATATGCAGCTGTCTTTGACAAAGTCTTAAAAACTGGTTCAGAGCAGTTTCAATCAAAATAAAGAGTATATTTTAATGTAAATGCTTTCAGATTTTGAAACTTGTAGTATTGTCTTTTATATCAGGCCAGAAAGAAAATAGAAGGCAAAAAACAAGCATGTGCTTCTCTACACTTCTGAATTTCTGTGCGTGTGTGTGTGTGTGTGTGTGTGTGTGTGTGTGTGTGTGTGTGTGTGTGTGTGTGTGTGTGTGTGTGTGCATGTGCGCATGTGCAAGCATACACAGGTGTGTGCTTTCTCCACAGAGAAATCATAAGCTGGTAATTGGGAATTATTTATGTTTCATGACAACTGTCCATATTTTAATTTAGAATCTTGGGCTTTTGGCATTCTGCAGACAAGCAAAACAAAAGGACAATTGTAAAACCATGCAATAAAGTAAAGGGTAGTATTCATAACCCAAAGGATCACAGATGTGCAATGGCAATCTGCTAATCACACTGCTATGCTTGTATTTAAATAAACAAAGCCTGAATAAGTGGTGAGCCTGCGTGGGGTTGAGGCCTCCAGTGGCTCGATGGTCTAAACCAACTGTGACAGCAAGTTTTTCAGTCACTGGCAGACAGAGTTATTTTGGCCTAATTGCCTTTCTACCACTATCTCTACAGCAGACTCAATCAAGGTCTGAAGCCTACATTCTTGGTTTGCCAGGCTGCTAGAAAAGAGGGTGCCACAGAAGTTAAACCACTGCTCCTCCCACCCTGTGAAGTGGTCCCTGGGTAGAGAGGGAGAGGTGGTAAAATTCCTTACAACTGGAAGGCCTAAAGTTCAGCTGCTCTGAACATTGCCATAGCTGGCTCAACTAGTGTCCAGTGACAGATCCCTATATAGTGTATCTCAAGTGAAAAAAAAAAAAGAACTTCAGATTTCACTGTAACAAGCTGATTAGTAGATTTGTAAAATCAGCTTCCTACTGCCAGATACAACTCCATCAAGTGAAAAGCAAAAGAAAAAAGACCTTCAACTTTTACTGTAGTAAGCTGTTTAGTACATTTTGTCAGAAAAATGCATCTCTCATGATTATTCTACATAAAATGCATATTAACTTGCAATTTCTTCACAAATATGTTTGATGAATTATTTAATATTTTCTCATGTTAAAAAATGATATGTAGTATAGATGCTTAGTTGTGCAAACCACAAATGCATATTTTCTGAGTGATTCACAACTGCATTCTAATATCAAGCTGCAAGTGTATTAACAGATGACTGAAGGTAATGAAAGTACTGAAGGGGTTAAGGGGGGTTACGGCATGTAGCTCGCAAGACATTTCTCTGTGAGCTACATCGCCGAAACCAAATGGCTGCAGCAGCATTTTGCCGTAGAACAATATGGCTGAAAAGCATTGCAGCTGTAAACTATGAACACTAATATTCTACCTGGTGGTGATCCTTACAGACAGCTGTCCAGCTGTATTCAAGCAGAGACAGCCATACCCGATGTGTAACACATTCCTTATTTTCATTCAAGGAATGTATTTATTTCATTATTTATTTATTTTATTGTCAGATGTGGCTAGAGATGGGAAAATGGCTTTGGGAAAAAAATGTTTTTCTTTCTTTCCTCTCTTTTAGAAAACTGCAGTTCAAAGTAATGGTGGCACTGTGTTTATTGTTTTGTTAAATGACTGACTGCTTTTAAGTATATAATATGTCCTGCTTTGTTCAATGACTGACTTTGCTTGTAAGTATATAATGTGTACTGTCTTGCTGAATGACTGACTTTGCGTTTAAGTAAATGAGGTTCCTGTTTGTTGAATGACTGAGCTGTTTATTAGGTATGTGGTGTCTGCTGCCTTGTGGAATGACAGAAATTTGCATATTTGTTGTATGTAAAAGTAATAGTGGGCGGTTCCCATGAGAAATAACAAAAAGTTTATTAATATATAAGGAAGAAAAAACACAAGGAGGTGCCTTGTGTCTAGGCTGATACCCTCAAGGTTATAGTGGGTGGATCCCACAGCAACTAAGGACAAATTGTTACTGTATGTGTGTGTCTGTGTGTGTGTGTGTGTGTGTGTGTGTGTGTGTATGTGTATATATATATATATATATATATATATATATATATATATATATATAGATATATATATATAGATATTAAAAAAAAAAAAAAGAGAATTTAACACAAGGAGGTGCCTTGTTTTGAGGGTGGTACCCTCAGGATGAAAAAAGGTAAGAGGCATGACTATTTGCCTTGTGCTGCTTTAATGTATCACTGATGTCTATGTTGTTGTGTGATGTTATGCCTGTAGAGAGAGAGAGAGAAAAAGAGAAAAGTTGAAAGTAGACAATTCAAATTTATGAGCTTACAGCATGTTGAAATGTAAGTGTGTCTGTTGTTTAATCAAGTCCAGGTGTGAATGAGTGAAAGTACCCTCAGAGGGTCCAAAAGAGTGGTCAGTTCTGGACACAGTTATGCTGATTGCAATGCTGGAGCTGTAACTTTTGAGCTCGTGATGCAATGAAAGCAAGGGAGTGTTGTGGGGAAAGGCTGATTAAAACCACTCCTCTGTCACTGCATGATGACAGAATTCCTAACCTTCCCTACCTTAATGGTGTGTGGCTTGATATAGTTATTTTTCTTTCCTCCGAACTGGCAGGATTCAGGATCTGTAAGGTAAGTCTTAAAAAAAAAAAAAAAAAAGAAAAGAAAAAGAAACATATTAAAAATGGAAAAAAAGGAGTGAGAACAATGGCAAGCAAGATTGAATCCCTGAAAAGGGAGCACCTGCATATTTCATGTATAGGTTCATAGGTTCATAGGTAGGTACTAGGCTATTGGCCCTAGGGCCTATATAAGCCTAGCCAAAGGTACCCTGGCTTTTGCCACCCAAGAAAATTATTATCCTGTGCCAACGTCGAGCAGAGTCACAGAAATGATCCCCGGGTTGAATTTCCTATCTCCCATCCAATCATCAAGATTTTTCTTGAAGAGTGCTAATGAGGAGCTTTGTTTGATATAGATAGGTAGTTTGTTCCAGAGTATGGGAAGTCTCTTGGACAGGAATCTATCCCTCCAGCATGTTCTGTTTATTGTGGTGATGAGGTTTAGGTCCCTAGAGCGTGTAGCTCATAGGGATTGGGATTTCTTTAAGTGGAGCATGTCTAAAAGGTCTGGGTTTGACATAGCTTTGTGTGTTAGGCAGAGATTGCCTCTGAGTAGGCTATATGCAACGGAGTAAAGCTGCAGTTTTTTGGTCTGCATAGGGCATCTCTTTGAGGCCGGTAATCCTCTGTGTGAGCTATTTCTGCGGCATTTCCAGTTGTTGTAGATGTCTTGTGAAGTACATACCAAAAGCGGCATTGAACTCTATAATGGGTCTAATGAGTGACGAGTAGAGGGAAACAATGACCTCTTTTTTTCCTGGATGAGAAACCTTTTGTGATGAGGTGTGCCACATAGAAGGATTTCCTGACTACTATGGCGATGTGATTATCAAAGGAGAGACTACTGTCCACCTGTGTCCCATGGTCTCTTATCACACTTTCGGTGTTAAGTAGACTACCACCTATGTGGTAGTTCATGGGTACTGAGTTTTTACCAAAAGGAATGACAATGCACTTTTTGGCATTGAGCTTGAGGCCATGGCTTTGACACCAGGCATCTGTCTCAGCAAGGCCTTTTGTAGGATGTCCACATCTTTTGGAGTTTTGATTATGGCTCCTAGTTTGCAGTCATCTGTGAACTTTGCTAGCCAAAGACCTTCTATGTTGGCCTGTACTTCAAAGAAGTAGATACCAAACAGGAGAGGACCCAGGACTGAACCCTGTGGTACTCCACTTGTCACTGGTCTAAATCTGGATTTGGAGTCTGCTACTTTCACAGTGTGGGTTCTGTCAGTGAGCCAGTTGGCAACCCATCTTGTGACATAGGGATTTATACCTAGTTTAGTGAGTTTATCTATAATTCCAGAGTGGGGGATGGTATCAAAAGCCTTGGCGAGATCTAGATAGGCTGTGTGACCCACCTTACCCTCATCTACGGCTTTGGTTCATAGGTTCATAGGTTCATACTAGGCTATCTGCCCTAGGGCATTTATAAGCCTAGCCAGAGTATGTTTGGCTTTCGCCACCCATTTTAAATTAATTTTGCTATGCCCTTTTTTGAGGTTAGTATACTGTGCCTCTGTCTAACAGTGACACAGAAGTGATACCCGGGGTAAACCTATGATCTCCCATCCACTCATCAAGATTCCTCTTGAAGAGAATTAATGAGGGACTCTGCCTAACCTGGATTGGGATTTTATTTCATAGTGAAGGGAGCCTCTGGGTTATGAATCTGTCCCTCCAGCATGTCCTATTTATTTCAGTGCTGAGGTTCAAGTCTCTGGAGTGTGTAGCTCGATGGGATTTGGATTTTTTGAGGTGCAGCATGTCCCTTAATTCCGGGTTGGACATGGCCTTATATGTCAGGCACAGGTCACCTCTGAGCAGGCGGTATGCCACTGAGTAGAGCTGGAGTTTCTTTAACCAGGCAGCATATGGCATCTGTTTGAGCCCTTTGATCCTCTTGGTGAGGTACTTTTGGGGTCTTTCCAGTTGCTGCAGGTGTTTGGTAAGGTACATCCCAAAAGGGGCATTGTACTCAATTATGGGCCTGATGAGGGATGAGTAAAGAGGCACGATGACCTCCCCTAATCTAGATGTGAATCCCTTCATGATTAGGTGGGCTATATAAAATGTTTTTCTAACCACTTTGGCCACGTGGTTGTCAAATGAGAGATTGCTATCAACTTGGGTCCCCAGGTCCCTAATTACTTCTTCTGTACTTAATGGATTACCACCTATGTGGTAATTTGTGGGCACTTTGTTTTTGGCAAAGGGATGACTATACACTTTTGGCGTTAGCTTGAGGCCATGGCTCTGGCACCAGTTGTCTGTTTCTATGAGGCCCTTTTGGAGGATGCTTGTGTCGGCTGGAGAGTCGATTATGGCGCCCAGTTTGCAGTCATCTGCAAACTTGGTCAGCCACAGTCCTTCCGTGTTGGCCTGTACCTCCGAGAAATATATACCAAACAAGAGAGGTCCCAGGACTGAACCTTGTGGGATGCCACTTGTAACTGGTTTGGAGTCTGACATGGCTTCAGCAATTCTAACCATGTGGGTTCTGTCCTTGAGCCAGTTTGCAACCCATCTAGTGACATAGGGGTTTATATTTAAGCTGGTGAGCTTATCTATAATGCCCGAGTGGGGTATTGTATCGAAGGCTTTTGCGAGGTCCAGATAGGCTGCATGGACCACCTTCCCTTCGTCAATGGCCTTGGTGACTGTTTCAAAAAAGTCAACCAGGTTTAAGAGGCAGGATCTGCCCTTAACAAAGCCAAACTGGGTAGGATCCAGTTTCTGTAGGTCTCCAATATCTTTATTTATGAGGTCCATGATGATCCTTTCCATAGCTTTGCAGACCAAGCTAGTCAGGCTTACGGGGCGATAGTTTCCAGGGTCCGTTGAGGCACCACCTTTGTGGAGAGGGACCACTGTTGCTGTACGCCACTCTTTGGGTACATATCCTGTAGTAAGGCTGAGATTGAACAGTAGTTTTATGTTTGGGTTTAGCTCTTCTTGGAGTTCATGTAGGACGCAGCCTGGGAGACGGCCTGGTCCCATTGGTGCTGTGTAATTCGCTTCGGAGAGCGCGGCTCCCACCTGAGCATCTGAGATGTCAGGGGCAGCACTCTGCTGGGATAGATATTTGCCCTTTGGTGGGAGAAGTTTGTGCTGAACCTGTCAGCTAGGATGTTGGCAATGTCTGTGGGATCAGTGTATTTTTTGTCATTTTGGACTAATTCAGAGCATATCTGGGAATTCCCACCCAGGTTCCTAACATAACTAAAGAAAGCCTTGTGATTATCCTTAGTGTCCTGTGCAATTTTTCTCTCGAAGCTGGCCTTTGACGATTTTATGAGTGCCCTTAGTTTTTTGCTAATACTGATCAGAGATGCCTTCCCTTTTTGGGATTTTGCTCTATCATGTAGTAGCTTCCTCCTTCTATTGTATAGTTTGTTTATGGTTGGGGTCCACCAGACAGGTTGTCTGCCTTTGGAGGATTGGGTTTTGGTTTTATTTGGGATTGCAAGATCCATGCATTCCTGAAGGTGTTCATAGAATGCATTTATAAAGGATTCTGCGGTCTGGGCCGTATTTTCCACAGGCCCGGGGGCTTTGAAGGATTCCACCTCGGTTTTGAGGAGTGTGAAATTTGCTTTAGAGAAGTTTTTCACTGTGGTTTTCTGGGCAGGGGGTGGGGTCGGGATGTGAATATCCAGTGAGATCAGTTTATGGTCTGATCTTACCAGTGAGGGATACACTTCTGGTCTGGAGCATAGAGTCCCCATGTTGGTGATGATCAGGTCCAGTATGTTTTCCCTCTTGTGGGAGTAGTAACAAGTTGTTCCATAGCATTTGAGTTTATGAATTCTAGGAACCTTTGGGCAAGGGTGTTGGAGCTAGAGTAATGCTCCCAATCTATGTTTGGGTAGTTGAAGTCGCCCAATATAATGGTGTTCGGAGAGACCTTCATATTTTCCAGTGTTCTCAGGAAGGCCGAGTGGGGTTCCTGGGTTTGGGAGTGTGGTCTGTAGCAGGCTATAAACTGGAAGGCAGTTTTACCCACTGTTAGTTGCACATGGATAGTCTCTGATGCTTCGTGCTTTGCCACCAACCTGGAGGTGTGGGTATCTTTGATGAATATCGATACTCCCCCTCCTTTTGTGGTTCGGTCCAAGTTTTGGGGCCGAAAAGCATGGTATGAGGTATAACCTGGTAGTGCTGGGGTGCTCTCAGGAGTCCTGAACCAGGTTTCTGTTACTGCACAGATATCGATGTTCTCCATTCCTAGGAGAGTTTCGAGTGCGTGCATCTTGAGGTTTAGACTTCTGGCGTTGAGTAGCATTACTCTTAGTTTCTTATCCCTTGTGATACCTATGGAGGTGGGTTTGTCTTTTGTGCCTTGCCTAAAAAAGGCACTATGGGGGTAGCAAGAGCCTTTGCCAATATCCGAAAGCCCAGGGGTGACAGGTGCAAGCCGTCCCTAGCAAAGCATCGTGGCTTGTCGTGCATATCATCCCAAGCTGACAGGCATTGGATCCCCTTTGAATGACACCAATACTTGTCTTCATATTGTGGCATCATTCCTGGTGAGGGTAAGATGCTACTCAAAGTCAGGGTCATACCAGCATGGGCTACATGCTCAGAGAGCTCCTCTATCTCTCTTTTCATGTAGTCCAGGGAGGTACGTCTCAGGTCATTCACACCAGCATGGACAATGACTGAGTCATATTTGTACTTGCCTTGGAGTGACCTGAGTGCTTGTGTTATGTGGCGGATCCTAGCGCCAGACAGGCTGCTCACCGTGACCTTCTCCTTGTTCAGCCTGGTGAGCGGGACGTCAGTGTGCCTGATGATAGAGTCACCTATTACAAGTGTATCAGGTGTGTTGTTTAGCCTTAAGGGCTGTGACTGTTCGGCACACTGGCTTTGTGAGATATATGTTGCACGTGTTTTGTTTTGGGGTAGCGGTTGCTTGGGTGTCTGCTTTGGAGGTCTCTGCTGCTTAGGCAGATCTTTATTTAGAGCCTCTGAGTATGTTTTTGTGTGCTTATGTGTTTGGTTTGCTGTCGTGGTAGGTCTATGTGAGACTGGAATTGTAGTGAGTGTGGTTTCCTTCTCCTCCTGACTGGTTATGCCAGTACTGAGTTGAGAGAGCTTAGCCTCCAGTTTGGCTATATGGTTGCATCTCTCACATGTGTTGGAATTTGTTGGGAGGAGGAGAGGGTTGTCTGTGTACATGAGGCAGTTGTAACATTGCCTCAAGATTAAACTGAAAACACAGCTTAATCCAGTAATGGTACAAATCAGGCAAATGCGATATGCTTTTCACTTTATTTAAAATGTGAACTTCTTCTGAAGAAGTTCACATTTTAAATAAAGTGAAAGAAAGCGCTAATCGCATTTGCCTGATTTGTACCATTACTGGATTAAGCTGTGTTTTCAGTTTGTTCTTGAGTTTGCGGCTAGTCCGTTTTTACATTGCCTCAAGATTCCCATATTCACCAGCTGGACCGGAGAGAAGATTGACAACTGCCCTTTGGACATGCTAGAATAATATTGGGAATTCCTTTATAATTGAAAACAAGGGCCAATGGGGAGCGAGGGTGTAGTGCTTTTAATTTTTAGTGCTGACTTATAATTACTTTAGTGAGCAAGTGCCAGGTAACAAGTGCAATGTGTTACAGGTAACTTAAATGCAAAAACGACAAACAGTAACTTTCTTTCAAGCGAAGCAAGGAAATAAGTACAGTAAGCAATGCAGATATCACTAGGGATCCACAGAAGCACCGAGAAGCTGCATTTTAGGTGGAATTAGCGCTCCAGGGAAATAACAAGCATACAAACAAAGCTAGATTCAGCAGGCCTGGATCCAGTCTATGCTACAGCAAACAAGGTGTACCAATTTCAGTAAGATACAGTTCAAATATTCAGGCACTATAAACCTTTAACCAGAAATTCCCAGCTCAGAAGGGCAGAGTCCAGCCTCTCATCCCACAAGAGTGCAGACCACGAACCTTCTTAATGTAAAATAACTGGACTGAAGCCCAAGTGCTTAAACCAGAGCTAATGCACTTTAAGAATAACAGACACTGAGCTCTCAATCAGCAGTTCCCAACTTAGAAGGATGAAAGCTACCTGTCCTGCCACCACAGTGCATGCCACAAACCTTCCTAATGTAGAACAACTGGTCTGAAGCCCAAGTGCTTAATCCAAAAGACTTAGAATGATAGCTACACTTTAACCAAGTTACTACCAAGCAGTAATAAATACAACTGAATACTTTAAGTAATGCCTGGATAAGTGCTCAAGTTATACAAACAAAGCTAGATTCAGCAGGCCTGGATCTAGTCTATGCTACAGCAAACAAGGTGTACCAATTTCAGTAAGAAGAAATTCAGATATGCATGCACTATAAGCCTTCAACCAGAAATTCCCAGCTCAGAAGGGCAGAGTCCAGCCTCTCCTCCCACAAGAGTGCAGACCACGAACCCTCTTAATGTAAAATAACTGGCCTGAAAGCCCAAGTGCTTAAACCAGAATTAATATACTTTTAGAATAACAGACACTGAGCCCTCAATCAGCAGTTCCCAACTAAGAAGGATGTAAGCTAACTGTTCTGCCACTACAGTGCAGACCACAAACCCTCTCAATGTAAAACAACTGGTCTGAAGCCCAAGTGTTTAAACTAAAAGGCTTAGAATGAGTTACACCAAGCAGTAATAAATACAATTGAGAACGTTTAAGATGACGCAAAAGCAAAATAAAGTAGGAAGAAACACAAGTACAGTAAAAGCAGAAGAATTTTTTTTTTTTTTTTTTTTTAGAAAAGTAGCAAAAGCAGTAGTAAATACAATTCTCATGCAGTGCAAGCTGGCACACTTGAATATGTAGCAATATTAGTCCACACACAGTTTGAAAAAATGTAATTAAATTAAAAAGGACTAAAAGCAAGTGCAGAAAGGGTTTATTAGGTAGAATGCGGTAAAGAGATGTCCTGGGGGAATGTATTAGATCAAATCTACAGTGGGGCGGGCATTGCAAAAGCCACCAAATTTAAACTACAACCAAGAATAGGGAGGGGGGTGGGGGAACAGTTTCAACACAGATGTAAGGAATGTGCAAATTATAAAAAAATATATATACTGTTTTCTATATATTTGCAGAGCAGTAAGACACAGATATCAAGCAGACAATTTAGCTCTATAATACAGAATAACACAGGTGACTGCTTCAAAGAAGTCTATCAGGTTTAGGAGACATGATCTGCCTTTTACAAACCCGAACTGGGTGGGGTCCTGAGTTTAGAGATTACCAATGTCATTGTTTATAAGTTCCATGATGATACGCTCCATAGCCTTGCAGACCAGGCTTTTTAGGCTAATGGGACGGTAGTTTCCAGGGTCTGTGGTGGCTCCCCCTTTGTGGAGTGGGATAACTGTCGCTGTACGCCATTCAGTGGGCACATAGCCTGAGGTGAGGCTATGATTGACATGGTACTTAGGTGGGGTGCCAGTTCGTTCTGTAGTTCATGTAGAACACAGCCTGGGATGTCGTCAGGTCCCATGGATGCTGTGTTCTTGGCTTTGGATAGTGTGTTTTTTACCTGTGCAGCCATGATTACAGGAACTTTGCATTCTTCTGGTATAGAGATGGGCCCTTTAGGGGATGACAGAGGGGTAAAGTTAGCACTGAACCTATCTGCCAGGATGTTAGCAATATCCGTTGGTTCTGTATATTTAGTGCCATTGTGCTGTAACTCAGAGCAGATCTGAGTGCTGCCATTGAGATTCTTGACATAGCTATAGAATGCTTTGTGGTTGTCTTTAGAGTCAGTGTTGATTTTGTTTTCATAACTAGCTTTGGAGAATTTTATGAGGGATCTTGGCTTCTTACTGAAGCTGACCAGGGAGTTTCTCCAATCATGGGATTTTACTCTTTTTTGCAACAGTTTCTTTCTTCTGTTGTAGAGTTTGTTTATAGCAGGGGACCACCAGATTGGCTTCCTTTTTTGGAAAATAGCATCTTAGTTCTGTTAGGGATTGCATGATCCATGCACTGGTGCAAGTACTTATAAAGTGCATTTGTGTAGGATTCAGCAGTCATACCTCTATTATCCATCAGCATGGGTGTTGTGAAGTTTGCCACTTCTGTCTTAAGAAGCATGAAGTTGGCTTTGGAGAAATTTTTTACTGTGGTTTTCCTAATGGGGGGTGGGGGAGGGATGTGGATGTCTAGGGTGATTAGCTTGTGGTCGGATCTGACCAACAAGGAATTGAACTCTGGTGTGGAGCACTGGTTGCCCATGTTGGTAATAACCAGGTCTAGGTCATAGTTAAAATAAAGGAAGTTGTAACTATTTGCATGACTGGCTTACTAAGAACTGCTCTGGTGGAGTATTTCCATTAAATGGAACTTATGATAGGAATAAATTAATAAACTTGAAAGGTATTAAGTAAGTGGGTAACAAATGTTGGTATTATACTAAAGCTCTTAAAAGTAAAACGAGTCAGACTTAAGGTGGTTACTGGATGCTAATAACTGTTGCAACAGGTAAAATATGTTAAGAAAGCAGTACAGATCAGTAAAAAGGGATCCCTTTATCCTGTTTTGGCAGGTTTGGAAAAAAAACTAAGGATGGCCAAAAAGCAGAGACATTTAAAGAGGATGATAATCCTCCAGTAGCTACTGCACCCCACCGCCATATGTACTGGTATGGGTGGCCCCTGTACAAGATTCTGCTGTTTCTCAGACCTCTGCGTTTTTCAACACAAGGTCAGTGTGGCACTGTTACATCTGAACTTAGTTCCTCTGTTCAACTGTCATCTTTAGAACAGGCATTTGCAGTTAAACAGGGTTTTCTTTCTTCTTCTTCCTGTCATTCTCAACAAGCTTCTACATTTCCAACAGGAGCACTAGTGCTTGACACTTCTGTGGCTCATCACAAGCGCTCACATGATTAGGTAGGACAAGAAACTATTGCCTCTGCAGATCTTTTGTCAACTTTAAAAAACTGTGTTGGGGGGAGGGAGGGGCTAATGCTGATTTGCATACTATGTCTAAATGTTTTATAACTGAAAAAAAATCCATGAAGGTTTAAGGAGGAATTAAAAAAAAACATTACAACCCTACTTTGACAGATTTAAACCAGCTGCTTCTGGAAGTTACTCCAATGAAATAAGAACACAGTTACTTGAAAAGGCTAAAATAAAAAAAAAATACTTCCACAGGAAATGCACTAATAGATAAAAGGATATCATTGTTAAATTGCAAAAGTGTGTCAGGCATGTAGGCAAAATAAAGAGAAAGCCCCTGCAGGTTATTTGAGTCATCTTAAAGCAGTGTTTGCTAAACATTCAGAAATACAAGACCCAGCAGCGTGGCCAAGATGGGCTCTAAATAGTAGCAATTCTCTTCAGCTCTGTCAGTTTAAAATTTGTATGACAGGATTTTTGTAGTAAATCTTATTGGAGGAACTTACAGTCTTCAGTAATAAATTCCTCTCATCTAGTTCTATGACTACATATAAAAATTCTGAAGAAATTTTGATTTTTTCCTGTCAAGAATACTTTGGATACCTTATCTATCTTCACTGACAACAGAATGGCTACATCAAAAGCAGTAGATCAAGAATCTTCTCTAAAGAAGGACTTACATTCTTTACTCATTACTGTACAAGAATTATCTACCAAAATAGATAAAATGGATTTAAAGATTGATATCTTTAAACAAGATTGCACTAAACAGATGGAAAAGATACACGGAGATCTGCAGTTACAAAAATCTCAAATTTCAGGTATTGAATTAGCACTAGATGAGAATAATATAGACTTTCTAATAAAGCAAAATACATACCTACAATCCAAAGTGGATGATTTAGAAAACCGGTCTCGAAGAAACAACATTAAAATATTTGGCTTACCAGAAAACATAGAGGGAAACAATCTGTCAAAGTTCCTGACAACGTGGATACAAGAAGTTCTAGACAACGTGGATACAAGAAGTACTAGACCTACCAGAAGCCTTGTCATATGGTATTGAAAGAGCGCACAGATCTTTTGCCTCATCTAAAACAAGTAAGAATAACTCTCCTAAGTCTGTAATTGTAAAATTCTTATCTTCATATGACAAAGAACTAGTGCTAAAAACAGCTTGGGCAAAAGCTCCTATTAAATTAAATGACAACATAATTCGTTTTAATAATGATTACTCTTCAACAGTAATAGCAAAAAGAAAACTTTTCCTACCTTTAATCAAAGAACTCAAAAAGGCACAAATAAAAACTCATCTTTTATTCCCAGCCAGATTAAAAAAATTTCTGCAGGATGGTATCAAAACTTTTGATGATTTAGATACTGCCCTTAATTTTGTTAACACTAACAAAATAATTGAAAAGCTAGAAGATATGGAATGGGCAAGTGCAAGTCTTAAAAGATTAGCTGAAAATGACAACTGGAAGTCAGTCAAAAAAAAAGAAGCTAAAGAAATAAGGATTTGCTCTATTAATATGAAACTTTAAATCTAAACATAAGACTTTAAAGTAAATTCACAGTTGCATTCACATGTAAGTGTAATATTCTCTTTTCCCTTTTTTCTTTTTTACTGTACTAAATATGTATGTGTGTTCATGTACTACATACTGTTAGCATAAATGTGGTTATGTATGTTGAATGTGTTTAAAAATTTAATAAGAATACTATTGAAAATGTTCTTCTGGTTTAAATGAAAGACAAGGGGAAATGAAAGCTGTTAGTATGATCTTGTGTGAAATAGAGAGATCTGAATGTGGATGTTAATGTAATTACGAATAATGTTAAGCTTTCAGGGCTAGGATGTATGTAGAAAGCATTCTGAATCTAATGTATTACTAATATCTATGCAAGATTAATGGGACTGCTTCTGTTTAATAATTATTACTTTAGTGATTGAACATACAATACACGTATAGTCATTAAATGATGCATCTACATTTCAATATCTTGTTGATAACCCCTGAGAGACTCATGCACTTTCCAGTTTTTTTTTTTTCACATACCAGTTTTGACAGTTGTTTCATGTGGACTCAAGAGACTAAAAAAAGAATTCAAGCATTATTTGTTCCCGCTTTACTCAGAACAGCTTTGAAATCCAGCTCGAGAGGCTGTGTTCATTATAGGAAGAAGAAACATCCTGATGTCATCATTCTTGACTGTGCGACACAATTTTTATGAACTCTAACCTTATGGGATAGCCGCACTGTTTTTTTAGAATGTTGAACCGCGGTTTCACCGCAAATAAGTATATAAACACAAATAAACAGTTTAAACACTTTCATACATGTAAACACATACATAAAACATATTAATACACAATAATCTTCATTTTGTAATCCCCTACCTGCATCTGTAAATATAGTTAATATAAAAACTACACTACATCAGATAACTTTATATGCTGTGCTAAAGTATACTAAATAACATAAATACATACTATGAAACATCCGTTGATTGTTAATGTATTTCACATAAACTTCATATATACAAAATTACTAAATGTCATATAAGAAAAAGAAATGCCAGCATATGTTTATGACAATCCTATCTGTAATTCTATGATTGTTAAACAGTTTATGAATAGTTTTAATTATGTTTCCTGTCTGTTGTAATTGCTTAACAATAATTGAACTTCAAGCACAGATATAGTAATTGGATATATTATATTAAATTTAATAGTAATTTAATGAATAGTTTAAAAGGGAAAGGGGGATAGAGGGAAGGAAACAGTGAAGAATATATACATTTTTTTTTCTTTTTCTTACAGAAAATAACACTTTTTGACAGTAGCTGAGTTGTTGTTGCTATTTGTTAGGAGGATAATTTGAGTGGTATATGCTACTCGAATTAGGAGTATATAACTCCAGGAAGGGTTTTGGTAGACTTGTTATATTGATGTTTTGTTACAATGTTATGTTATCCTTTTTTATGCCGTTCACAATAGCAACATATTTTGAGACTCTTCAATATGTCTATGATTTGATAAGTAAGTTTTCTAGCATTAGTGCTTACCAGAGAGGAATACAAGTGATTTACCTTGTATATATTTATAACACACAATATAAATGTTTCTTTTAAAGGGTATTTCAATAAATATTAATGCTCTAAATAATCCTTGCAAGAGAGGAAGCTTGCTCAAATATCTTAAAATACATAAATCACATCTTGTCTTTTTACAAGAAACACATCTAATATCCATAGATATTGATAAGTTAAATACAAGATTTTATTCAATCTTAACAAGTTCAGAACATAGTGAAAAGAAAAGAGGAGTAGCTATTTTATGGAATAAAACACTCCCCATGCCTAAAATACTGGAAATATACAAAGATAACAAAGGTATGTTTTGGTCAGTCACAATAGAACTAAATTAAAAAATATATACTTTAATAAACATTTATTGGATTCCAGGTATTGGTTCAAACACTGTCAAATTGCATTTAAATAAAATAGTCTTGCTAAAGGTAATTTAATTATAGCAGGTAATTTTAATTGTATATTAAGTGAAGTAGACACTAACTCCTCAGCAAAAAGAAAAATTTCAACTTCAGCTAAATTACTATTGGACTTTATGCAATCATTTATTTTAAAAGATATAAATAACTTTGCAGATGTAGATTCACTTCCATTCACTCACTATTCCCATAGACATAAAACAAACTCCAGAATAGATAGAATTCTAATATCAAAAGAATTAACAGATGATTTAATTAAAGTAAAGGTTATTTCATGTCCCTTATCTGATCACAACTCAATAACTTTTGAATTACTAATCAAAACAAACCACACTGTTATGATTAAAAGAATACCAGCATACATAACTAATTTGAAAGACTTTAAAGAATTTTTACTCTTAGAGATACAAGACTTTATCACATTAAATAATACTAATAATGTTTAAGAAGTTTATATTTGGGATGTCTTAAAAGCCTTCTGATATGGGAGAATTCTCTTGTGGTATAATAGTAAAAGGAAATCCTGGGACAAAGAATTATTAGATCTACAAGGTAAATTAGACAAGCTAAAACTTAATTTAGATAGTAATACCGATAGACAAAACAAAGAGAAAGAAATAAGTAAACTAAATACAAAATACCTGGAGATCTTAAACCATAAAACAAAAATCAGAATAGAGAAATTTAAATTCATAGCCTTCTCAATGAACCCTAGATCTTTAAATATCTTAGCAAATAAAACAAAAAGACTTAATAAATTTAATCATATTAAGGAGATGTATTCCCAAAAAAGAAGAAACTTGTGTCTAATATACACAATATTTTACTGGAATTCAAATAATTCTTTCATAAGATAAATCAGAACTCCCAGATAACGGATTCAAAAGATTTGATTAAGACATTTATAACAAAGTATACTAAATATAGATTATCAAGAGATCAAACTAAAAATATAGATAAACCTATTTCTTTACAAGATATACAAAACCAGATAAAACTTAAATTACACAAAATCCCCCGGAATGATAGCATTATCCCAGAATTATATAAATTATTACCTAAATCTGCTTTAAATATTCTGCATAAAGTATTTAATATTTCTCAAAGCAGCACATTCATACCCCCTTCTTGGAAATATACCTTTATCTCACCAATAATCAAATCAAACAGAGATCCTACTAAGTGTTCTTCATACAGACCAATCTCCTTATTAAACATAGATTATAAAATGTTTATGTCCATATACGCTGAGAGATTAAAAAGTTTTTTGCTATCACTAGTAAATGATGATCAAACAGGTTTTATTGTAAACAGAACTACTTATGACAATATAAGAAGAACAATAACTTTGATAGATTAAAAAAAAACCTCTAATAAAACTTTAACTTTAATAGGTTTAGATAAAAATTGTCCCCGAGATTCATGAAGCTTGCGCCAGGCGCAGGCATAGCGTAGGCCGAATAACGCCAAATATGGCCATCGAGCGATTCAGGTACGATCCAATACCATGTGCACTAACAGCCTACGCCAGAACTGCGCAGCCCTCGGGCATAGGTATGCTAATCACCCCATGCGCAGTGTCACACCATGCAAATGAAGGCAGATAGTGATTCACAAAGTGGTGCAGGTGTAGCATAAGCCCACGGAAATGTAAACCAAAAAACACAGTTTACATTTTCCCAAACAGAACATCGGAGCTATGGAAGCGGACCAGACTCATGTATTACAAAGTTAACATATGCCAATGGCTAAATACACAGCCAATGGCATAAGAAAAGATGCACAACACCTAAAAAACAACATTTAATGATATGTCCACAGTAACGCACAGTACAACCGCAGGGTATTTGTGCACAAACTGGAACATAAAAAAAATATATAAAAATGTCATAAAATCGCAATGTAATACAAAGCAGGTTTACACCATAATACACAATGGTAGGCATGGAACACCACAACCAAGGTGCAAGGGTTGCTAAGGGCCTGCTACAGTGTTCGGCGCGGTAACTATGAATTAGTAGTCAATGCCATGCAAATGAGGCAGATAATACTGAATCGCAAATGTCCCGCCGGATGAAGGTTGAACCATACGACGCAGCACTATAATACCGAGGAGTGGCTCAGAGGAGATACATGACATCAGCAAAGGGGTGTGCCACCGTAGCAGCAAGCACATTGGAGCAATGCAAACTGGCCTGGCCATTGCTAAGCAAAGCTGCAGGACAGGGGTGGGGAGGAAGGTATAGAATCGTTTAGTTAAGAGCACACATGGTGCCCAAAAGCGCATGTGTACAGGGATGAAAATGTGCCTGAAACCCAGTAAGCGGATGCATGTGGCGCGAACAATAGCACAAACAGGAAGGTCAGGGGAAGAAAAGAAGGAAATGCCGAAGTAGGGTAATTGGCGTACTAATGAGCAATCAACACCAATCAACTCACGGCGGCCAATCAACGGCAGCTGTCAAGTCTGCTCGCAGAAACCTGCAAAACAGGATAGGGAGGCATTGGAATGCAAAGAAAGGAGGGGAGGCATTGGATTGCAAA